>NC_084618.1:44292840-44297840 GCF_033978795.1 Nerophis ophidion
ACAAAATTCACCAGCCGCCATTGATTATGATGCATTCGCATTTTATTGTAACCGCAGATAAGTCTTCAAGTAACAATATTCAAATACTAACTTTGTTGAGTAAGACAGAATTTGTTTTTATTCTGAATCCAGTGAAATAAAGACTTTCAGGTGTTTATATATGTTCAAGAATTTGGCAGACACTTTTATCCAAAGCAACAAACATGAAAAATACATATAAAACAATCACTGTAAACATGATCATTTAAAGGAAGAATGTAATACAAAATATCAATACAAAGTGTCAAGACAGAATAAACTCTCTGCTGTTGCAGCAACAGAGATAAAGTCTATATCAGTGGTTCTCAACCTTTGTTCAGTGAAGTACCCCCTGTGAACATGTTTTTAATTCAATTACCCCCTAATCAGAGCAAAGCATTTTTGGTTGAAAAAAAAGATAAAGAAGTAAAATACATCACTATGTCATTAGTTTCTGATTTATTAAACTGTATAACAGTGCAAAATATTGCACAATTGTAGTGGTCTTTCTTGAACTATTTGAAAAAAACGATGTCAATACAGCAGCATAAGGAAGTTACATCTGTGACAATGTGCTGCTAAAAATTGTTTCCTTCATGTTCGTGTTTATAATAACAAGATCACTAATAATTGTTCAATATTCGGGTCACAAAATGTAAATGGGGTATGGTTGGCAGATTTTGGACTGCTATTCAGAGGAATTTATTGGTGGAGTTGAGGACCTCCCATTGATTCCATTGTAAGCAGACTTTTGTCAACGTTTATATTTACAAATTCAAATTTGCATTACAAAAAACAAACTTGTATTCTTGCCTCTCATAAAGATTAGGAATTGTAGGTAAAATTCCAAAAGAGTGGTAGAGTTCCCCTATAAAATGCAATTAATATCTAATGCAGATATTAAACATGATAAACAAATCAATCAGTTCTTGCCTTAAAGGCCTACTGAAATGAGATTTTCTTATTTAAACGGGGATAGCAGGTCCATTCTATGTGTCATATTTGATAATTTTGCGATATTGCCATATTTTTGCTGAAAGGATTTAGTAGGGAAAATCGACGATAAAGTTTGCCCATTTTGGTACTTCCTGAAAAAGACTCGCCTTTACCGGAAGTCGCAGACGATGACGTCACATGTTGATGACTCCTCACATATTCACATTGATTTTAATGGAACTCTCCAAGAAAAACAGTTATTCGGACCGAGAAAAAGACAATTTCTCCATTAATTTGAGCGAGGATGAAAAATTTGTGTTTGAGGATATTGATAAAGACGGACTAGGAGAAAAAACAAAAACAAAAAACGCGATAGCATTGGGACGTATTCCGATGTTTTTAAAGACATTTACTAGGATAAATCTGGGAAATCCCTTATCAGTCTAATGTGTTGCTATTGTTTTAGTGAGTTAAATAGTACCTGATGTTGTGGGACATGCGCATTCTGCGTCTCACTCCGCTGCGGGTCCAACCAGAGGACCCGCTGACAGCGCACTCCAGACACGCCCCCGCGTTCATCAAACGGACCGCGCCCACTCTCCGCCGCAGCCGGCTGCAATACACACCAGTGACTGATGACGATGAGCGGCATAAAAGACCAGTGGACCCAGGGATCCTGGTGGGAACTTAGTTCCAAATGCGTACCGTAAGCAATCACCCTGCGTTATGCAAACCTGCTCTCCCTGTGCCCTGTGCCTCTACGTGTTCTCAGTGTCTTCTCCTGTGTCCCCACAGAAGCCTCCGTCGCCTGCAAGGTGAGCTGTGCGTCTCACTCTTTTCCCTGGATCTCCCTCTGGATTCTGACTGCCTCCTTCGTTCCTCGACTCCTCGCTCGTTTGACCTGAACCCTATGCCTGCCCCACGGACTTCCGCGTTCTCTCTTGTCAGCACTTGGGTAAAACACACTTCAGTTAATTTACACACTTAGACTTACACTATACACTCTAAAGTTTTTGCCGCTCTCCATTTACTTAGTATGTTTTCTGTTGATTGATTATTATATATATATATATATATATATATATATATATATAAATTGTTAATATAGATATATTAATAAATCTTTGGACATACTGCCACCTGGTGTTAGTCTGCCGTCATCTCCTCTTAGTCAAACATAACACCTGATAGTCGGAAGGGTGTGTCCACGGCCGGGTGTTGACGCGCAGTGTCTCAGGCGAGTCGACGGCAGCTATGGACGGCACAAGCTCAGCTTTTATCCGGTAAGAACTGACTTTTTAACCACAATTTTCTCACCGAAACCTGCTGGTTGACATTTGGTCTGGATTCATGTCCGCTTGACCGCGCTCTGATCCATAACTAAGTTTCACCTCCAGGAATTTTAAACAAGGAATCACCGTGTGTTTGTGTGGCTAAAGGCTAAAGCTTCCCAACTCCATCTTTCTACTGTGACTTCTCCAATATTAATTGAACAAATTGCAAAAGATTCAGCAACACAGATCTTGAAAATACTGTATAATTATGCCGTTAAAGCAGACGACTTTTACCTTTGTGTGTGTGTGTGTAGCGCTCACACTTCCTAAAACCCTGTGACGTCACGCGTACACGACATCATTACACAACGTTTTCAAGACAAAACTCCCGGGAAATTTAAAATTGTAATTTAGTAAACTAAAAAAGCCATATTGGCATGTGTTGCAATGTTAATATTTCATCATTGATATATAAACTATCAGACTGCGTGGTAGGTAGTAGTGGGTTTCAGTAGGCCTTTAAGATGAGAAATGGTCAAAAAATTATCCATGCACTGTGGCAGGATGTGATTGCATGTGTGTTTGAGTCTGTGTGAACGTTTTAGGGTGCAGGTCAGACAGCTTTGCCAATTAGAAAGTGGAGGGTTCAGCATGACACCACACTGTTTGTTTCCTGCTGATGGGTGAGCGCCACTGATCTCACTCTGAACCGGTGGTCATGGTTTTGTTGAAGATCAGTGCTCACTGGTCCTGTGAATACAGGGGGCCTTCACAGGGCCCCAAAGACACACACACACACACACACACACACACACACACACACACACACACACACACACACACACACTTTTGTGTATTACCACTCAGGTAGATATAGAAAATGTTATGTCCACTGTTGTGACCTAATTAAAATGGCGGAATCTTTGGGTAACAATAACAAAAGAGATGTCTGTCAGCTACATGCAAACACACGGCAGTAATCCTTTATACGGTTAATTAGGAAACGGAAATTTAGAAGCGAGTCTCTTGCAGAAAATGTCTTTGCTTTGTGGAATATGTTATATTTGGTATAAACGTTCGGTCAAATAAGCTACCATAAGTCTAGAAGTATTTGACCAATAAAAAATTATTTAATGGTGTCCGGTGGTTAACATGTAGGCTGCACAGAGTCACGAAATCTGGGTTTGACTCTTTGTTTGGATATCTATGTGTGGAGTTTTCTCCAGGTACTCTGGCTTCCCCCGACATTCAGGTTCATTGAAGACTCAAAGGCTCCATTTAAACTGGACACCAAATCAATTTTTTTGCCCTTCTTAAATGCTCCAATGTGCTTAAAATCTGACCTTTTGGCATCAGTTATGGGCCACATCAGGAGGTAGGTCAAATCTGTTTGGAATCCAATCTTTTCAAATGTGACTGCATTCTAAATGTCAATGCAACTTTTTTATCATGTTTGGTCGAAATACATCATTCCACAGAAGAAGAAGAAGACGCTATCTCAATGAATGAAAAGAAAGTTGCGTCAACTGTCTTGAAAGTGGCTGAGTTGCACAAAATTTGAATGTATTCTAGAGCATATTTAGTCAATGACATCTAAACACAAAACAACATGTTTTACCACTTTTTTTTTTTTACATTTTAGGGGAAGGCTAGCCTTTTTTGCACTCTTGAGTAGTGTTGTGTCGTTCGTGAATGGTTCGTGAACAATTAGTTCGAACAAACAAATCTTTTGAGTGAACGTACTGAACCGAATCACTTCATGAACTGATTCGTTCCTTTCTCAGTTCAGTTGAGCTCCGCCGCAACCATACCGGTTTGAGTGGAACTGGCGCGAAACACGTGAAGCACGTTCGCGAACGTACTGACGCAGAGAACTGACTGTGTCGCCACGTGAATCACGTTCGCGAACCTACTGACGCATGGAAGTGACTGTGTCGCGGAGGATGACGTCACATTGAGGATCTCGTTCAGTCACTGCACGCGTCGTTCATTGGGTGCTGAGGGCTTGTGTCGTTCGCGAACTGACACACAGCGAGATCTGCCGCTAGGGAAGCTATTACTGACTGACTCATGATTCGCCGACCTGCACACATTTTTTAATTCTATTTTTGATATCGTGTTTATTACATACCGCTTTTAGAGTGATCACAATTGTTAAAAAAAACCCACATTGGATGTGATATAAAAGGAAGAGTGATTTTTATTACTTTTTTAATCCATGTATGTTTTGTTAGAAACATTACATGTTAAAACAATAAAATGTAATGTGAAAAAAGAAAACTTGTAACACATTTTAGAATCGTTTTTTCTATCTTGTCAAATCCACTATGAATTGTTAAAATAAATGTAATGTAATAATGTAGAAAATAATTTCATTTCAAACACATTTAAGAATATATTTGAATTTTGTCGTCGAGTCAAATGTTAAAATGTAAAAATAATAATGCAAATTGTAAATTTGTATGTAATTTTTATCACTTTAAAAAACTTTTTTTTTGTTTTTTTGTTTGTTTTCAGATCCATTTTAAAATGTCATGGACACCTCATGAAGAGGACACAAAAAAAAAGAAGGAAAAAAAAGAAAATAATATTTGTAGCAAATTTTTAAATAAATTGTTATCTTGTCAGATTCACACACACCGAGATCTGCCGCTGGGGAAGCTGTTACTGACTGACTCATGATTCGCCGACCTGCACACAGAACTGCTGCTGCAGAAGTGATTTGGTGAACGAATCTTTTGAACGAATCAATTTAAGGAACTGATTCTAGTG
>NC_084618.1:44607840-44707840 GCF_033978795.1 Nerophis ophidion
TGTTGATTTAATAAAAAATAAAAAACACAAAAAATGTATATAACATTTTTTTTTAAATGTATAAAAAATTCTGCAGCCCGGTACCAATCGACCCCGGTGGTTGGGGATCACTGGAAAAGACTACTTTAATTGCTACATATTAGCATTACTGATAATATGTAGCATCATTTGAAAAGTCACCTGCTAATAACTAATAAATACAGTTTTGGTAAATTGACTAAGTTGTGATTTCCTTCTCTACATGAAAGTTTATAAGTAGCATATATTAGTGCAGTATGAACAAGAATGTTTTAATGTAGACACGTAGAATCACCATACTGCTGTGATTATATGTATCCAGTGTTCATTCCAGGCAAAGGCAAAATACTGAGAAATATATCGTGTATCGCGATATGGCCTAAAAATATTGCGGTATTAAAAAAAGGCAATATCGCCCAGCCCTACTATCAAGTGTTAATTCCATGCTAAGGCAAAATATCGCAATATATACCGTGTATCGTGACATGGCACAAAAATATCGAGATATTAATAAAATGCCATCTCGCCCAGCCCCACATTAGAGAGACTTGTGATTTCATGCACGTATTTTTGCTGTATTTATCTGGCACAAGTGGAAAGCCAGTCTCTGAAAATAATGCCTAAATTAAACAGGTCCGTAGTGCAAAAAAGGTTGGGGACCACTGGCTTAAAAGGATTGGAAAAATCTAAAAAAATAAAAAAGATATGTTGTGTATTGCGATATGGCCAAAAATATTGAGATATTAAAAAAAGGCCATATCGCCCAGCCCTAATCGAGATATATATATATTGTATATCGCCATTCAGCAAATGGAGCGGAAAACACAACCAAAAATTGTAGGCTTCTTCACGCGACGAATGCGGCCTACTTCGCCGCAGTCTGTAGTCTATTGCCCCCCAGGCTTTAGTGGCAACAGGCCGAGTTACACCGATCCTTACACCCACCCAGCCCCTTCCCCTGTCTGTCCGCTGGAGAGACACCACGTTAACTAACACATTTTCTGGGGGGAAACACTGACCACCAACATGATGTACTGTATCATCTAAAAGCAGGGAAGTCTTACCAACACCTGTTTATTTTTTTTTAAGTCTTAAACAAGTCATGATGTGTGCAGTGCAAGGCAAAATGTAGTTATGTCATCTTCTTTTAAACACCCGACAGATCCATCACTGATTCTATTTATTACAAGTACACTCAGCTGGAAATATTTATATCAGGCATGCATGTGAGCACAGGGTTTTCCCTCAATGTATTTGATTGCAATGGTGCACCACGCCACACCTAACAAAATGAAAGTAACAGTGTATTGTAGCATGGAGAACAAAGAGTCTGACACTTTTTTTTTTTTAGCATTTGTTGCCAATTTTATGATAACAATGAGCTCAATTCTAGCAAGTATTTCCTCCGTGGACACGTCTGCCTCCATGCTTCATTCCTTGACACACAACACTTGTTCATTCTCCACCGATACGGTGTGTTCACCATGGAGCGACAGAAGTAAGGGTCTCTAAACACAAGTACAGTCTTCAAAAACACCAAAAATAGATGCTTGATTTGTTGCCTGTTATTTTTATAAAATAAAAGAGTGGCTTAAAGGCCTACTAAAACCCACTACTACCGACCACGCAGTCTGATAGTTTATGTATCAACGATGAAATCTTAACATTGCAACACATGCCAATCCGGCCAGGTTAAATTACTAAAGTGCAATTTTAAATTTTGCGCCGAAAAATCCTGCTGAAAACGTCTCGGTATGATGACTCGTATGATGACGCCTGCGCGTGACGTCACGGATTGTAGAGGACATTTTGTGCCAGCATCGTGCCCAGCTGTTAAGTCGTCTGTTTTCATCGCAAAATTCCACAGTATTCTGGACATCTGTGTTTGTTAATCTTTTCAAATTTGTTCAATGAACAATGGAGACATCAAAGAAGAAAGCTATAGGTGGGAAGCGGTGTATTACTTTAGCAACACAAACATAGCCGGTGTTTCATTGCTTACATTTCCGAAAGATGACAGTCAAGCTTTACTATGGAACAGAGATGTCAAGCGAACACGGTTGGATTGAACGACACACACTAAGTACAGTGTATTATGCAGCGATCAATTTGACCATTCTGTATTCTGAAGGCAATCTATGTCTTGTGCTACTCCAGCATCAATATCAGCAGCGTCCTCCTGACCGTCACTGTCGGGTTCAAAGCGGTATGGGTCTATCCCTTGTTGCGGTTGGGCCTGGCCGAGTCGTCCTGCCACCCCCACGGCTGCCACGGCGCATCTCACAGCGTCTTCCCTATCTGAATCACTCCCACTGCCCCCTAGTCTTTTTTTATTTTTTTTTCTCTAGTCCTTCACTCTCACTTTCTTCATCCACGAATCTTTCATCCTCGCTCAAATTAATGGGGAAATTGTCACTTTCTCGGTCCAAATCGCTCTCGCTGCTGGTGGCCATGATTGTAAACAATGTTCAGATGTGAGGAGCTCAACAATCTATGACGTCACACGCATATCGTCTGCTACTTCCGGTACAGGCAAGGCTTTTTTATCAGCACCAAAAGATGCGGACTTTATCGTCAATGTTCTCTACTAAATCTTTTCAGCAAAAATATGGCAATATCGCAAAATGATCAAGTATGACACATAGAATGGACCTGCTATCCCTGTTTAAATAAGAAAATGTCATTTCAGTAGGCCTTTAAAGCAGTGGTCCCCAACCACTGGTCCGGGGACCAGTACCGGCTTATGGCTCATTTGCTACCGGGCCGCAGAGAAACATTAAACCATCTATAAACGACTGCATTTTCTCCAACTTAACTTTCGCCTTTCCACTCATCGTAGGAAGTTGACATTTGTTATATATTTTTTGTAACATTATATAATGCACATTAATGAACAAATAAAATATAATACTGACATTGTAACCAAAGGCTGATTTCCATCTGCATCTCATTGCAAAGAAATAAGCCCAGGGCTCCCATTAATTCAGCATTAAAAGTAGGGCTGGGCAATATATCGATATACTCGATATATCGCAGGTTTGTCTCTGTGCGATATAGAAAATGACTATCGTGATATTCGAGTACCGGTATATGTTCTCTCACAGTTGCTTTTAGCTGCGGTCATTACACTGCATGTGTTTCCCACTCTTTCTTCTCTCTCCTTCTCACAGAGACTTAAACCAAGCGCACCTTCTTACACACGTCACATGTGCAACGTCATACGCCCTCCCCGAGCATAGAGGTAGCTACAAGGGCAACATTAGCTGGGTATCTTAACGTTGAGGTGCGAGTGGTAATACGAGAGAGAGAAGGTGCCAATCTGGAAACAAATGAAGGAACAATTAATTCCCAAAGAAAAACAACACGGGGTATATCGTCTGGCGGTTGTTTGGCTTCAAGCGGGAATATGTTGAACAATGATGCGGCAAAAGCGTTGCTACAAAAAGTAACAGCAGTGCTTTTTGATTTCCTAATATGCAGATCATTTTTATTTGACACTTATTGAAACATCTTGTGTGACATCATGCACAAAAGTGCACTATATTTGTTTTATACTATTGTCGTGGCGTTCTGTATAAAAAGTGCACTTTAATTTAGTGTTGTTTTGATATGTCATGTTTGTGAGATCATGCACACAAGTGCACTATTAGCTTGTTTTAAAATGTCTCTGACAATCTTGCACTTTGTTTGGAAATGACATGAATGTTTGTGCATTGCTTAATAACTGTTTAATACATACAGTTTTGCCAAATTGATTTAGTTGTGATTTCCCTCTCTGCATGAAAGTTTAAAATGAGCATACATTAATGCAGTACAAACAAGAATGTTTTAATGTAGACACATAGAATCATCATACTGGTGTGATTATATGCATCAAGTGTTCACTCAAGGCTAAGGCAAAATATTGCAATATGTATCATGTATCGTGACATGGCCCAAAAATATTGAGATATTAATAAAATGCCATATCGCCCAGCCCTACATTACAGAGACTTGTATTTTTCATGCACGTATTTTTGCTGTATTTGTCTGGCACAAGTGGAAAGCTTCAATTAAACAGGTCCGTAGTGCAAAAAAGGTTGGGGACCACTGGCTTAAAGGATTGGAGAAATCTCCCCCCCCAAAAAATCTCAACAAAGTACATAGTACAGCACAACCAGCAGCAAAAAAAAAAATATATATATATATATATATATATTACGTAAAAAAAATATGTATGTTAATACGATACTTAAATGTGTTTAAAATGTATATTCACGTTTTTGCCTTTAAGAATATATGGATTACAGCAAATCTTGCAATGACGTCATATTGATCGTGTCCCCCTAACTACGCCGCCACCGCCACAGGTATTTGGCAATTTAGGAGTAACCCTGAGAGCACATACCTTTTACATAATATATCATATCAAATATACCATATAAATCAATACAATGACTTAGCATGTTATGTAGATGTGCATTTAGTAACAATAGGAAGTGTTATTTGCGCACAAACGTATTTGAGTGACGGACCGGAAACATATTACGGAACGGAAACATATTGAGTGTTGCGCTACCGATGAGTGTGTGTATTTTATTAAAAAAAAGAAAAAGAAAAAAGACTCGATCGTCTAGTTTGTAATCAAAAGACAGAATGAACTGAGACACATTTAAGCAATAGGTCTTTTAATGCCACACAAACGCACCACAATGGAATGACATCAGACGGTAACTAGAGACCTGTCGGTCACAGCAAATGCTATCTTGCATCACAGCCACTTTATGGATTATTATATTACCTCAAAGTTTCACTGTTTTGAGTGGATTAATATTGGCCGGTAGATTAATTGATGGCGAGCAGGACGGTTAATATACGTGGTCGAGACTCGTCGTGAGTAAAGTGCTTTCACTTCAACCTGACACAGCGTGCGTGACTTTGAAGAGGAAATATTGTTGTTACAAACTTCCTTATTTTGTCAATTTTAATAACAGATTTTATCAAATAGCAGCGGCAGCGTGTCATAATTACATCGGTCAGCTGGAAGAAAAAAATCTCAAAAGAAAGATCGTTAGTTCAGAATCTTCTTGGTCCTCATGGACCGACCAATTTAGGACCCGGTGCCAAAAAATACTGGTACTCGGTATACATCCCTAGCCATGTGTGTGTGTGCCCTTCGAAAAGAATCTGCTTAAAGGCCTACTGAAATGAGATTTTCTTATTTAAATGGGGATAGCAGGTCCATTCTATGTGTCATACTCGATCATTTAGCAATATTGCCATATTTTTGCTGAAAAGATTAAGTAGAGAACATCGACGATAAAGTTCGCAACTTTTGGTCCCTAATAAAAAAGCCTTGCCTGTACCGGAAGTAGCAGACAATGTGCGGGTGACGTCACGGGTTGTGGAGCTCCTCACATCGTTTACAATCATGGCCACGAGCAGCGAGAGCAATTTGGACAGAGAAAGCGACGATTTCCTCATTAATTTGTGCGAGGATGAACAATTTGTGGATGAGGAAAGTGGGAGTGAAGGACAAAAAAAAAAAAAGAAAAAGAAAAAAAGGCAAGAGTAGTGGGAGCGATTCAGATGTTAGACACATTTACTAGAATAATTCTGGGAAAAACCCTTATCTGCTTATTGTGTTACTAGTGTTTTAGTGAGATCATATGGTCGTACCTGAAAGTCGGAGGGGTGTGGCCCCGGATGTGGTGACTGCCAGTGTCTTCGATGGAAGCCACGTTTCTCGACGAGGCAAGGCAGCCGGGCTGAGATTTCCCCCCCCCCCCCTCCTCCACGGTGTAGGCATCCGACGGTCGGGGGCAGCCAGTGGGAGGAGGCAAGAGAGTCCGCAGCGGCAGGAGGTACGACGCAAGCTTTCCACTCATAACTACGGTAAGAGCTGACTTAATACCACCATTTTCTCACCAAAACCTGCCGGATGACATGTGGTAGGGAACCATGTTCGCTTGACCGCTCTGCTCCATAGTAAAGCTTCACCGTCAGCTTTCGGGAATGTAAACAAGAAAACACCGGATGTGTTTGTGTTGCTAAAGGCTGCCGCAATACACCGCTTCCCACATACATCTGTCTTCTTTGACATCTCCATTATTAATTGAACAAACTGCAAAATATTCAGCAACATAGACGTCCAGAATACTGTGTAATTATGCGATTAAAGGCCTACTGAAACCCACTACTACCGACCACACAGTCTGATAGTTTATATATCAATGATGAAATCCACACATTGCAACACATGCCAATACGGCCGGTTTGGTTTACTAAATTACAATTTTAACTTTCCCGCAGAGTTTTTTGTTGAAAACGTCGCGGAATGATGACGCGTGCTTGTGACGTTATTGGTTGGAGGGGACATATTAACCCAGCACCACTTACAGCTAAAAGTCGTCTCTTTTCATCGCATAATTACACAGTCATTTGGTAATCTGTGTTGCAGAATCTTTTGCAATTTGTTCAATTAATAATGGAGACTATAAATAAGAATGCTGTTGGTGGAAAGCGGTGGATTGCAGCTGCCTTTAGCACCGAGACACAGCCGGTGTTTGTTTGTTGTGAAGCTTTAACACAGAGCGGTCAAGTGAAAATGTTTTCTACGTCAACCAGCATGTTTTTGGATGGAAAAATTGTGATATTAAGTTGTCTCTTACCGGAGACATCAGTGAATTACTGGACCTCCTCCTGCAGCAGCTGTCAAAAAAGGCGGCTGTGAGCTTGGCTCCTCCATGGCTTCCATCAAAGACACTAGCGTTCACCGCAGCCATCCGACTTTGAGGTATAACTTTACAATCTCACTAAAACACTATTAAAACAATAAGCAGATAAGGGATCTTCCAGAATTATCCTAGTAAATGTGTCTAATTTCATCTGAAACGCTCACACTGCTTTACTCTAACTTTCCTTATCCACAAATCTTTCCTCCTCGCTCAAATTAATGGGGAAATCGTCGCTTTCTTGGTCCGAATAGCTCTTGCTGCTTGAGGCTATGATTATAAACAATGTGAGGATGTGAGGAGCCCTCACACCGGTGACGTCACGCGCACATCATCTGCTACTTTCAGTAAAGGCAAGGCTTTTTTATTAGCGAACAAAAGTTGCGAACTTTATCTTCGATGTGCTCTGCTAAATCCTTTCAGCAAAAATATGGCAATATCGCAAAATGATCAAGTATGACACATAGAATGGACCTGCTATCCCCGTTTGAATAAGAAAATCTTATTTCAGTAAGCCTTTAAAGCAGACAACTTATAGCTTGGATCGGTGCTGGATCAAAATGTCCGCTACAACCTGTGACATCACGCGCACGCGTCATCATACGAGTCATCATACCGCGACGTTTTCAACAGGATACTTAGCGCAAAATTTTAAATTGCAATTTAGTAAACTAACCCGGCTGTATTGGCATGTGTTGCAATGATAAGATTTCATCATTGCTATATAAACAATCAGACTGCGTGGTCGGTAGTAGTGGGTTTCAGTAGGCCTTTAGAGAGAGGTAGTCTTCTTCTCCGCTGTGATACAAGTCTGCTTTGGTATATTTTTCCAGAAAGTCTGGTCTCATCACAATTAAAACTTGCTTTGGTACAATCTTCATCAATTCTTCAATACTTGCGAGTGACATCGCAAATAGTCTATTTTTTTTTTTAAATCCCCCGTTATTCCCTACTTCTTTTATCACACTGGTCTGTTGTCTTTTTGGAACTCATTAAATTGGCAAAATGGACCCAACTTGTCAAAATGCACAAAAACAGAAAACAGGCACACACGCTGAAGCGCTAAGTCGTGACTAATACTGACGAGTAGTGTACTGTACAGCGCAATAAGTGACATTGAGGGTTCTGCCTTTACAAAAACCCTGCGCAATGCGGCACAAAATGGCTGCAGGCAGGAGACTAAAATGAATGAATGAATGAATGGACACAGGCATATTTGGCTAGACCCAAAAGTTTGTAAATCGAAATGTTCACAAATAGAGGGGTTTGTCAATTGAGGTCCCACTGTATATGTTAAAGTGTCAAGTTGTGTCTGAGTGTCAATTAAACAAAGATAGCTCCATTAATTTGACTTACCCGAGCTCTTAGACCCAAAATAAGTTCAGCACGCTGTCTCGTTGAAAGAAGTTGAGGAACTATTTCAGTGACCATAAACACAAACTCCTCAAGCAGTCCATAGTCCGATACAATCTTGTGTTCTATGGTCTTCCAGATGGCTGCAGAGACGAGGCGAATTGGTGGAACCAGAAGGCGCAGAGTGGTGATTGGGAGAGAGGGACCTAAACGTGACCAAAAAAAATTACAAATCATTAATCCAGCAAACATAACTGTTTCGAAAAGCGACAAAAAACAGTTGTTTTAAAATGATTTACACATAAAATAATTTTGAAATCAATCAATAAAAAAGTTTAATGATTATTTCAGAAACAAAAAGTTTTTTTCATCCACAAACTCAAATAATTTGAACATGTGTCTGTATGCAGAGTTTTTTTAGTACTGGGGTCACCAACCTTTTTGAAACCAAGAGCTACTTCTTGGGTACTGATTAATGCGAAGGGCTACCAGTTTGATACACACCTAAATAAATTGCCATAAATAGCCAATTTGCTCAATTGACCTTTAATAAATAAATCTATATATATAAAAAAAATAGGTATTTCTGTCTGTCATTCCATCGTGCATTTTTTTTCCTTTTACGGAAGGTTTTTTTGTAGAGAATAAATGATGAAAAAAACACTTAATTGAACGGTTTAAAGGAGGAGAAAACAGAAAAAAAATGAACATAACATTTTGAAACATAGTTTATCTTCAATTTCGACTCCTTAAAATTCTTTACAATAAAAAAATTAATGTACTTGAACATTGATTTAAATTGTCAGGAAAGAAGAGGAAGGAATTTAAAAGGTAAAATGGTATGTGTTTAAAAATCCTAAAATCATTTTTAAGGTTGTATTTTTCTCTAAAAAGTTATAAGAAGCAAAATAAAACAAATAAATAAATTTATTTAAACAAGTGAAGACCAAGTTTTTGAAATATTTTCTTGGATTTTCAAATTCTATTTGAGTTTTGTCTCTCTTCGAATTAAAAATGTCGAGCAAAGAGAGACCAGCTTGCTAGTAAATAAATACATTTTAAAAAATAGAGGCAGCTCACTGGTAAGTGCTGCTATTTGAGCTATTTTTAGAACAGGCCAGCGGGCGATTCATTTGGTCCTTACGGGCGTTGGTGACCCCTGTTTTAGTACATGTTAAATCAAAAGTGTTAAATCAGAGGGGTTGAACAAACAAGAAGTAAAAATGTTTTATTGTGATTAAATTTGTGGGTCTGTTTATTCTCCCAGTTGGGACTAATAAAGACTCCTGTGAGTGCTTGCATGTCCGCATTCAGGGCAGGATTACACTGGTGCAGGATTACTGTGTCGCTGCAGCAGATAGTGAAAGTAGAGCCTGTCACTAAAGTCGCTGCTGTTTCTGAATGTTTTAAATTCAATGCTAAAGTTAAAGTATCACTGATAGTCACACACACTAGGTGAGGTGAAATTATCCTCTGCATTTGACCCATCCTATGGGAGGTGAGGGGAGTAGTGAGCAGCAGCGGTGGCCGCGCTCGGGAATCATTTTGGTGATTTAACCCCCAATTCCAACCCTTGATGCTGAGGGAGTTATTCCCATTTTTATAGTCTTTGGTATGTTTTGGCCGGGGTATGAATTTACTGAGCAGGTAAGTCATATTTCGTTAATTTTGTTCTTCTGGGCTGCACTTACTGGTGCAGCAAAGTCAGCTTTATTATCTAACTAATTGTGAAGATAATCGTTGACTAATCAACTATCAAAATAATCGTTAGTTTCATCTGGAGTCATACGCTCATGAGAACATGAACACTACACACACAAACTCAAGATTGTTTGAGTGTAAAATGAAGCGGCAGGACTGTTTAGGATAAACACACCTAGTGTAACTGAACACAAACATAATGCTAAAATGTTCTAATCATATTTATTACTACAAACATGATAGGTTTGATACCACGGGGGGGCGTGTGACCTCAGGGAACCTGCTTTTTTGCCATAACAGAATAGGATAAGGCATATAACACGGGGGCGCGTGTGACCTCTGGGAACCTGCTTTTTTGCCATAACAGAATAGGATAAGGCATATGTAGCACTTGGCTTCACTGTAACGGCGGTGGGAGACGAGGAAAAACCAGTGTGGTTTCCTTTAATGTTAATAAGGTTATAATGTTATGCAGAATTATATTTATTGCAATTTCATAGGCAAATTATACTATTTATAGTCAAAGTGTTGAGTGGGGGAGTGTTAAATATTTTTTTTCTTCCATGGGGGGGTTTAACAGTAAATTGCGAACCAATGCACCTGGGAATAGGTTAATTGGCAACACTAAATTGGCCTTAGTGTGTGAATGTGAGTGTGAATGTTGTCTGTCTATCTGTGTTGGCCCTGCCATGAGGTGGCGACTTGTCCAGGGTGTACCCCGCCTTCCGCCCGAGTGTAGGTGAGATAGGCACCAGCACCCCCCGCAACCCCAAAGGGAATAAGCGGTAGAAAATGGATGGATGGATGTTTTACATCAATTCAAGTACTTTTAAAAGCAGTGTCAATTAGCAATGCTGTAAAAAAGGGCACAATAACAAATAAGAAACGCACACGCAGAAACACGCACACAAAGACAGACAGGCAACAATGCGGAGGTATCATAAGATTAAAAATATACAATGTATTAAACAGCCAACATTTTAAGAATGAATCAAAGATACAATTCTACAAATTGAGTCTATTAGAGTGCTAAAATAGCCAAGAGTTAATCAATAGTCAATATACCAGTGTGGAGATTTTTTAAAAATCACAAAATGTTTTTTAAACTTTATGAGAGTTAGATTTTGTGTTTTGTTGTCGCTATTTTAACATAAACAAAGATAATTATCTTTAAATGGACAAGATTTTAATAGTAATTAAAAACAATTTAACAGCTGAATGAGCAGCACATTTACAGTAAAAGTTCATATTTATGAATGTAATAGTCATTTTTTTGTTAGTGAGCACATGCCTAAAATAACAAGCGGCATTTAGAAGTCCATGGAAAATTTAGACTATGTCTCCCGGCTGGCCTGGGAACGCCTCGGGATTCCCCGGGAAGAGTTGGACGAAGTGGCTGGGGAGATGAGCGTCAGGGCTTCCCTGCTTAAGCTGTTGCCCCCGCGACCCGACCTTGGATAAGCGGAAGAAGATGGATGGATGGATGGAAAAATTAGAGCCAGTAAATATATGTACACTTTATTATCCGGCTAATCATTAAGATGACCGTTGACTAATTGACTATCAAAATAATCGTTAGTTGCAGCCCTACAACACAATAATGTTCACTTTAGTGTCTTTCAACGTTTGCTTTCTAACAAGCAGTGTACTCCACAGTTGACATGTTTATCTTTGTCTGGAATATAATGTTCTTCAGAAAAGTAACTAACCGACAGGCTAAAGCCTCCACGCGACCCCCAGAGGATGGATGGACTGGGGATTTATCAAGTAGTTTTTCAGTTTCCTTATATTTACCACAAACATTTTTGGGATACTTACAGCCGTGCACCGTGCTTTGGCCGCATCATCACCCGCAGGCTCTTGCTCGCTTTCAAAACGAAAGTGGCACGCTATGACTTTCTTACTTCCACCAAAGAGGTTATGTTTTCACCAGGATTTGTTTTTTCTGTTTGTTAGAAACATAACTCAAAGCGTTATGGTTAGATGTTGATGACATTTTTCAGGAAATGTCCAAAAAATCCAAAAACAATTCCTCCCATCAACTTCGAACACACTTCATTTCCTGCTTATGGCGTTCCAAACGCCCTCTTTGGCGCCCGTACTGGGCAGAGGATTCTGGGAGCTGTAGTTTATTTTCAGACCGAGCAAACACTTAAGTGCCAGAAAAAACTATTATAAACTTTTGTTTCATACAGTCAGGTGTCACGGTATAAGTGTCAAGACTCTGAAATCAAAATACCGAGCTATCTACAAAACCCTTACACCCCTACTTACTTACTTTGATATCAGTCTTTACCTTGTAATAAATATACCTGCTTCATTTTATTCCATCTAACTCGTATTTCTTACATTGTCTGAATTAAACCGGCATTCTCCATTTCTTTACCTACCTTATTGAATTAATCTTGGCTTGTTTTTTGTCTACCATCGATGCAATTCATACTTTCCAGTTCTTTCAATTTGTAAAGCAACTATACTCACTATCTCTTCTTTATACCAAAAAGTTCTATTTTGGTTTAATCTGACAACATGACATTCTCCCAGTTCTCTGCTGTATCATCCGTGTATCCATTTTGGTATAAACTCAACTCGTCGTGTTTGGAAGAAGATAGAATACTGAGTTGCATCCCAAGAACACCAGACCTACTGTGAACCATGGGGGTGGAAACATCATGCTTTGGGGCTGTTTTTTTCTGCTAAGGGGACAGGAAGATTGATCCGTGTTTTGGAGTTTTCATAGTTTGCTTAACAGTAGTAGAATATTCTTACATGCGATAAGTGACCAGACGTCCCAGATCAAAACTGGGAATATAATCCCAGAGAAGGGGGAAAAAAGGGGCCCCGTGCTGTTTTTCTTGGGAATTAATTCTTCCTTCATTTGTTTAGAGATTCGCACCTTCTTTCTCCGCAACAACCCACTAGCATCACAGCTAACGTTAGCCATGCCGCTACCTCTCCGCTGGGTGAGGGGGTATACGTATGAATGTGCACCTGCTTGTCTGTGAGGAGACACAGGAAAGAGCGAGGAGAGTGTAATGCCCGCAGCTGCATGAGAACGTCTACTTGAATATTACGATATCGTCATTTTCTATATTGCACAGAGACAAACCTGCGATATATATCGTATATCGACATATCGCCCAGCCCTACCAGCCCGGCATCTTTGTTTTCTACCTGTTAACTGTCAGTGTAGGCTGCTCACCGGTTCCTCATCACTACTTCAAAATGGCGGCAAAATTGCTTGTGTCACAGCAGCCAATGCTACCTCTACTTGTAAGATGTCTATGCTTATAACGTCATTGCAAACAAAGCAATCTGTTGCGTCCACTGCAGTTCGCTACAATATTCATACTTTTTGTCAAGTGATTTTTTTTTTTAAGCAGGTTTGCATGAGGTACCTACACATGACGTTACATTAGTGAATGTATCACACACAGTAACGTAACGTTAGACAGCGGTCAGCAGCACCGCATATTTATGCCACCTACAAAAAGACATACATGGTCAAATAAAGGTCAGTTAAAATGTATACTATATTAAGAATGTGTGCATATTGCTTAGGGCCCTGACATCTAAAAAGTACAACCCTGTTCATTGTATTTATGTCTTTCATGTGTATGCACACATAAACACACATACAATATGAGATGAGATCAATGAGATAAGGTAAGAACAGGATAGAAACTGCCGTGGAACTAGTTACAATGCAATATGCCATGGAAATACAATGTTAACACTTTTTTGCAAATGAGTACAGTTGCACTTATTTTATCAAATGTATTTATTCTGTAAAGGAATGAATTAAATGTTGAAAATGACTGGTTAACTGCAATGTCAGCACTATTTTTTCCCTTGCAATTTCAAATGCACTGGTTTTAAAGGCCTACTGAAACCCACTACTACCGATCACGCAGTCTGATAGTGTATACATCAATGATGAAATCTTAACATTGCAACACATGCCAATACGGCCGGTTTAGTTTAAAAAATTACAATTTTAAATTTCCTGCGGAGTTTCCTGTAGAAAACGTCGCGGAATGACAACACGTATGATGACGTGTGTTTGTGACGTTATTGGTTGGAGGGGACATATTAGCCCAGCACCACTTACGGCTAAAAGTAGTCTCTTTTCAACGCGCAATTACACAGTATTTTGGACATCTGTGTTGCTGAATCTTTTGCAATTTGTTCAATTAATAATGGAGACGTCAAATAAGAATGCTGTTGGGGGAAAGCAGTGGATTGCAGCTGCCTTTAGTACCGAAACACAGCCGGTGTTTCTTTGTTTGTGGTGAAGCTTTAACACAGAGCGGTCAAGCGAACATGTTTCTCTACGTCAACCAGCAAGTTTTTGGATGGGAAAATTGTAATATTAAGTCGGCTCTTACCGGAGACTTGAGTGGACTACGCGACCTCATCCTGCAGCTCAAAAAGGCAGTTGTATTCTTGGTTCCTCGGCTTCTCTCAGAGACACTGGCGTTCACCACAGCCATCCGACTTTCAGGTATGACTATAATCTCACTATAATACTATTAACACAATAAGCAGATAAGGGATTTTCCAGAATTATCCTAGTAAATGTGTCTAATTACATTTGAAACTCTCCCACTGCCGCCGCCTGGAGCCGTTGCCTTTTCTTTTTTTTTTAAAAATTAGTGCTTCACTCTAACTTTCCTCATCCACGAATCTTTCATCCTCGCTCAAATTAACGGGGAAATTTGTCGCTTTCTCGGTCCGAATTGCTCTTACTGCTGGTGGCTCACATTATAAACAATGTGAGGATGTAAGGAGCCCTACCACCGGTGACGTCACGCGCACATTGTCTGTTACTTCCAGTACAGGCAAGGCTTTTTTATCAGCACCAAAAGTTGTGAACTTTACCGTCAATGTTCTCTACTAAATCCTTTCAGCAAAAATATGACAATACCGCGAAATGATCAAGTATGACACATAGAATGGACCTGCTATCCCCGTTTAAATAAGAAAATCTCATTTCAGTAAGCCTTTACTAAATAAATACACCGTTTTAAAAGCATACACAATCTGTGTAAATATATTAGTCTGACTCGAAACTCAAAATGCAGGACTTGAGACTTGACATGAGACTTTCCAGTCTTGACTTGAAGGCAAAGACTTCAGCCTTACTTGTGACTTGCAAAACAATGACTTGGTCCCACCTCTGTCAATATGTCACTCTTACTGTAAATGAATTTCGGCTCAGAATATCGGTTATCGCCCAAATTCACTACTAATAATCGGTATTGGTTTAAGCCCTGCCTGAAAACTATATCGGTCGATCTCTAATTAATAATATCTCCTTAGTAATGTTGTAAGCATTTCACCAATTTCGCGCACTTTGCAAATTATACGTAATTTCCATTGTGCGCAAGCAATTTGCATATCGCAAGACGAGACTTTGTTTGAAAATGGCGCGACCGTGCAAATGGATGGTTTGAGGACGGCTGAAGAAGAATTTGCGGAACTCTGCACAGAAAGCTACATCGAACAGAAGAAGAACAGCAAAACAGTCTCCCAACACTGCGTAGATGGCATCAAGGGTTAGGGTTAGTAGCCAGAACTTCCAACACAATCAATATATAACTGGAAGCAATTTCCAAAAGTGCCAAAAAGATTGTGCATTATACAAATTGTGCATTATACAAATTGCGCCCATTGATTTGCAAAATGTGCACCACACATTATTCAAATAAATAGGTGGAAGCAATTTGCAAAAAGATTGCGCATTATACAAATTTGCAAAATGCGGTTGCACATTTTGGAAATACCGTTTTTCCTTGAATAGGCATGTAATATGCGCCTGCCTTGAATTACTGCCGGGTCAAACTCGCTCCCCAAATTTATTAGCGCATTCTTACTTTTACCGCCGGGGCAAAGTCGTCACGTCACAAGTGACGCTTCCCCTGTCGTCATTTCCAAAATGGCGGATGAGGGTTTTTTTGCTTTTGCTATGTGTAAACCAGGGGTCTTGTTCCACAGCCATACAGATCACACTAATGATTGTGATATAAAACAACTTTAACACTCTTACTAATATGCGCCACACTCTGTGAACCCACACCAAACACATTTCGGGAGAACATTGGCTCTGTAACACATTATAAACAACATAAGAATTACCCAGAATTCCAATGCATCCATGACTCTTGGCTATATCATACACCCCGCTAGCACCAAACCACGCCTCCCCCCCCCACCTCTCCCCACCGTCCTCTCTGTGCGTTGGTTGAGGTGGCCAGGGTTGGGGGCGCGTGTATGATATAGCCAAGAGTCATGGATGCATTGTAATTCTGGGTAATTCTTATGTTGCGTTTATAATGTGTTACAGAGCCAATGTTCTCGAGAAATGTGTTTGGTGTGGGTTCACAGTGTGGCGCATATTAGTAAGACTGTTAAAGTTGTTTATATCACAACCATCTGTGTTGAACAAGTATGCATTGCAATCTCACATGACAAGCAGCGATATGCATGCGTCTGACCGGCGCGCAGATAGCATGGTATAAAGGTGGGCGCGGTGACATGTTGTAGAGCAGTGGTCCCAAACCACCGGGCCGCGGCAAGATTTTTTTTTTTTTTTATCACACTCAATTTTTTACTGCATGCCATTGGTAAGCGCAGGGGTGAGAAGAGGTTTGAAAATTATTAGTGCCTGCTTACTTTTACCACATGCCTTGAATAAGCTCAGGAGTGAGAAGAGGTTTCAAATTAATTAGCACCAAGGCGGCTATTCAAGGAAATACGGTAGCTCACATTGGTAGTGTGCCTACAACAGTAACAACTAAAAGCGCCTGTGGCCAAAAATGGCACCCGGGCCAATTTTTGGACATTCTGCGACACCGTCCATGTATTTTGCCTTTTGAAATGAACGAGCCCAAACGCTATATTCTTATGATACCTGAAAATAAGTAAGGATATTACCACACTCGAGGAGGTAAAACATGTCTGTTGAAACACAACTTGGACGTAAATGAATACATATTTGAAGTATGGTTGCCTGTTGCTAATCTTAGCAACTGGCGTTAGCTAAGGCGGAGGAGTATTTATAATTTCAACATTTCTGCTGCGCTTTGAGGCGAACAAGAACTACAACGGTGAAGAGTGTGCGACGTACCGAGGGTGGATAATGTGGTCGCGGCGACAAGATGTGCGGACTAAGAAATGCTCCAACTATTCAGCAATATGCGCCAGCAATGCTATTCCCGCGCGCAGACAGCGGTGCGGCCTAGTTAAAGTAGCTCAAACTAGCTCAACTAGTCCGTGTACTAGTTGCAGTACTCACCGGCTTGCTCGGAGACTCCTTCATCCATCCTGGCGGCCCTTTTCACATCACACCGCCGCGGAGGGAGAGTTGCAAGTGCGGCTCAGGCCTGCACTTGAAAGTGGAAATGAGCCCAAACCTGAAAGACCGTAGGAACGAATCTTTGTGCGTCAAAAAACGCCTTCCCGTGCGTTCCGCCCGGAATAACATTCCGCCGGACATCCGCTGAGTTTAACAGTTCCGTGTCATACGCAAATGGCTTTTGGTTATCAAACAGCGTTATACAGAGCAGTGCTTTCCAACCTTTTTTCAGTGATGTACCCCCTGTGAACATTTTTATAATTCAAGTACCCCCTAATCAGAGCAAAGCATTTTTGGTTGGACAAAAGAGATAAAGAAGTAAAATACAGCACAATGTCATCAGTTTCTGATTTATTAAATTGTATAACAGTGCCAAATATTGCTCATTCGTAGTGATCTTTCTTGAAATATTTGGAAAAAAAGATACACATATTACTAAAAACTTGTTGAAAAATAAACAAGTCATTCAATTATGAATAAAGAAAATGGATGGATGGATGGATTTCTACACATAGATGTAATCATCAACTTAAAGTGCCCTCTTTGGGGATTGTAATAGAGATCCATCTGGATTCATGAACTTAAAGGCCTACTGAAACCAACCACTACCCACCACGCAGTCTGATAGTTTATAAATAAATGATGAAATATTAACATTGCAACACATGCCAATACGGCTTTTTTAGTTTACTAAAGTACAATTTTAAATTTCCCGGGAGTTTCGTTTGGGAAACGTTGTGTAATGATGACGTGTACGCAAGACGTCACGCGTTTTTAGGAAATATGAGCGCTGCCCACACACACAGCTAAAAGTCGTCTGCTTTAACGGCATAATTACACAGTATTTTGGAGATCTGTGTTGCTGAATCTTTTGCAATTTGTTAAATTAATATTGGAAAAGTCACAGTAGAAAGGTGGAGTTGCGAAGCTTTAGCCTTTAGCCACACAAACACACGGTGATTCCTTGTTTGAAAATCCCGGAGGTGAAAATTTACTATGGATCAGAGCGCGGTCATGCAAACATGAATCTAGACCAAATGTCAAACGGCAGGTTTTGGTGAGGAAATTGTGGTTAAAAAAGTTGCTTCTTACCGGAGAAAAGCTGAGCTTGAAGCTGCCGTCGAGTCCCCTGAGACATTGGCGTCAAGACACCCGTGGACGTAGACCTCCGACTACCAGGTAATATTAAACTCACTAAAACGATAGCAACACAATAGAAAGATAAGGGATTTCCCAGAATTATCCTAGTAAATGTCTCTAAAAACATATGAATCCGTCTCAATGCAATCGCGGTTTTTTTTTTCAACTCTTTTTTTTTTTTCTAGTCCGTCGCTATCAATATCCTCAAACACGAATCTTTCGTCCTCGCTCAAATTAACGGGGAAATTGTCGTTTTCTCGGTCCGAATAGCACTTTTTGTTGGAGGCTCCCATTAAAATCAATGTAAATATGTGAGGAGCCATCAACATGTGACGTCATCGTCTGCGACTTCCGGTAGAGGCAGGGTTTTTCTGTTAACACCGAAAGTTGCAAACTTTATCATGGATGCTCTCTACTAAATCCTTTCAGCAAAAATGTGGCAATATCGCGAAATGATCAAGTATGACACATAGAATGGACCTGCTATCCCCGTTTAAATAAGAAAATCTCATTTCAGTAGGCCTTTAATTCCAAACATTTCTTCACAAAAAAATAAATCTTTAACATCAATATTTATGGAACATGGCCACAAAAAATCTAGCTGTCAACACTGAATATTGCATTGTTGTGCTTTTTTTCACTGTTTATGAACTTACATTCATATTTTGTTGAGGTATTATTCAATAAATATATTTATAAAGGATTTTTGAATTGTTGCTATTTTTAGGATTTTTTTTTTTTAAATCTCACGTACCCCTTGGCATACCTTCAAGTACTCCAGGGAACGTGTACCCCCATTTGAGAACCACTGATATAGATCAGTGTTTTCCAACCTTTTCTGAGCCAAGGCACTTTTTTTTCCATTGAAAAAAATCCGGAGACACACCACCAACAGAAAATATAAAACAAGTAAACTCCGTAGCCGATATTGACGATAAAATAGTTCTCTCAAACCATAACCAATAGGGCTGCGATTTGATTCAATATTGATTCTTGGGGTCACGATTCGATTGAACATCGATTTTTTTTTTCAATTCAACTCCATTCTCGATTCAAAAACGATTTTTTTCCCGATTTAAAAGGATTTTCTATTCATTCAACACATAGGATTTCAGCAGGATCTACCCAAGTCTGCTGACATGATAGCAGAGTAGTAGATTTTTGTAAAAAGCTTTTATAATTGTAAAGGACAATGTTTTATCAAATGATTGCAAAAATGTAAATTTGTTTTAACTATTAAACGAACCAAAAATATGACTTATTTTATCTTTGTGAAAATATTGGACACAGTGTGTTGTCAAGCTTATGAGATGCGAGGCAAGTGTAAGCCACTGTGACACTATTGTTCTTTATTTATTTTTTATAAATGTCTAATGATAATGTCAATGAGGGATTTTTAATCACTGCTATGCTGAAATTATAACTAATATTGATACTGTTGTTAATACCATGAATTGATTAACGTGGACCCCGACTTAAACAAGTTGAAAAACTTATTCGTGTGTTATCAATTAGTGGTCAATTGTACGGAATATGTACTGAACTGTGCAATCTACTAATAAAAGTATCAATCAATCAATCAAAATAATATTAATTTTTGTTTCACTACTTTTGGTTTGTTCTGTGTCGTGTTTTTGTCTCCTGTCAATTGCTCTGTTTATTGCAGTTCTGAGTGTTGCTGGGTCAGGTTTGGTTTTGGAATTGGATTGCATTGTTATGGTATTGCTGTATATTGTTTTGTTGAATTGATTAAACCATAAAAAAAACATTTTCTACCGCTTATTCCCTTTCAGGGTCGCGGGGGGCACTGGCGCCTATCTCAGCTACAATCAGGCGGAAGGCGGGGTACACCCTGGACAAGTCGCCACCTCATCGCAGGGCCAACACAGATAGACAGACAACATTCACACTCACATTCACACACTAGGGCCAATTTAGTGTTGCCAATCAACCAATCCCCAGGTGCATGTCTTTGGAAGTGGGAGGAAGCCAGAGTACCCGGAGGGAACCCACGCATTCACGGGGAGAACATGCAAACTCCACACAGAAAGATCCCGAGCCTGGATTTGAACCCAGGACTGCAGGACCTTTGTATTGTGAGGCAGACGCACTAACCACTCTTCCACCGTGAAGCCCTTGTAGATTTAAAAAAAAAATAAACAAAATTGGGGTTTTTTAAAATGACAATCGATTCTGAATCGCACAACGTGAGAATTGATTTTTTTCCCACACCCCTAATAACCAACCACGCATCACTATAGCTCTTGTCTCATCACATCACGCCGTGACTTATTTCGATTATTTTTTCGCTGTTTTCCTGTGTGTAGTGTTTTAGTTCTTGTCTTGCGCTCCTATTTTGACGTTTTTTCCTCATGTTGGTATTTTCCTGTAGCAGTTTGCTGTCTTCCTTGAATGCTATTCCCCGCACCTGCTTTGTTTTTTTCAATCAAGACTATTTAAGTTGTGCGGACGTTATCCGCCTTTGTGAGGACATTGTTAAATGTCATGTCATACACGGAGGCGCCTTGTGGACGCTGTCTGCGCCACACGCTGTAAGTCTTTGCCGTCGTCCAGCATTCTGTTTTTGTTTACTTTGCAGCCGGTTCAGTTTTAGTTTCGTTGTGCTTAGCCTTTCCTAAACTTCACTGCCTTTTCTTAGCGGCACTTGCCTTTTATTTATTTTTGGTTTAAGTGTTGGATAAATTTTTACCTACACGCTGCCTGCATATTTTGATTACGACAAACACTGTTCCCGACGTCTGCAAAACAATTAGCTACCTACTGCTACTGATATGGAAGAGTATTACACGGTTACTCTGCCGAGATCTAGACAGCACAGACACTCAACAACGGCACATTTGCAGATTATAACTATATATATATATATATATATATATATATATATATATATATATATATATATATATATATATATATATATATATGCATTAAGTTAAAAAGTTTATGTACCAATGATTGTCACACACACACTAAGTATGGCGAAATTTGTCCTCTGCATTTGACCTATCCCCTTGATCACCCCCTGGGAGGTGAGGGGAACAGCGGGCAGCAGCGGTGCCGCGCCCGGGAATCATTTGTGGTGATTTAACCCCCCATTCCAACCCCTAATGCTGAGTGCCAAGCAGGGAGGTAATGGGTCCCATTTTTATAGTCTTTGGTATGACTTGGCTGGGATTTGAACTCCCAACCTACCGATCTCAGGGCGGACACTCTAACCACTAGGCCTTTATATATATATATATATATATACATATATATATATATATATATATTGCAAAAAAAGTTTTTAATCCAATTAGGTGAAATTAGATAATCTCCCATGCCACACCAGACTGTATCTCATGGCACACAGTGGTTGAAAAACACTGATATAGATAACTATAACATTCAAATACTACCCCTTGTGTGAGAAAACTTAATATTGAATATGTTCATTTCTGTGATGAAAAATGTTCCAACAAATATATGAGGGCAGTTTTAGTGAAATAGTATTTTCCGGGCACAGGTCATAGACAATATATCCTAAAGGGGTTTACAAAAGTTGAGCTAAGGAAAATGAGGACATGCTATATTACATACCCAATTCTTTCCAAAATTAAAGAAAGACAATTTCAAAGTATGAATCGAATATACCCTTCAAAGGATTTTTTGAAACTTAAATTTAACATGGAGGTTGAAGGCTGTTATATCTGTGGAGCTGTAGAGGATGTCAATCATCAGTTTGTGGAATATGAGAGTGTACATGTGTTTTAGGAGGAGATCAGAGATTGGCTGAAAAACAAGGGTGTGGAGATGTCCCCATTCACTACAGAAGAGATCAAATTTGGTATTTTTATAAACGAGTGTAACATAGAAATGTTTATCAACATCATTATGCTCCAGGCAAAAACATTTCTACATAGATGTCAATTTATGAAAGTAAGGCCTACATTTTCTAATTGGCTTAATGGTTTACAATAATCAATCAAATCTTGGAGAATGATTAAGTGTACAAAAGCCCTTAAATTGATATCTTTGTTAAAAACATTTAAAGTGATTTAGGTAGCCCCTTTTGTCTATTTTTTTTTAAATATTTTGTATTATTATTATTTATCAATATTTAATACACTATCTGTATTTGCATTTGTTTTCTTTCCTTGATATTGAAAGTGCTTTGACTTTTGTGTGAATTTTAAATGTATGTTTGTTGTTCAATAAAAAAATTAAAAAAAGATAACTATGACGAAAAACATGGAATTGTTTATTTTTTTAATGACTTATATTCGCAACTGTATTTGAGCAAACACGAGTTGGGACATGTCTGTTTGCCCTACTTGCAAAACTATATACATTCCTTTTTAATTCATTAATCCCTTTTTTAAATATTGTTAAGCTTATGGTAGAAGTGGACATCCATCCATCCAGTTCCTACCGCTTATTACCTTTGGGGGCGCTGGTGCCTATCTCAGCTACAATATACGTTTAAAAATTATTTTACACAGTAAAAAGTGGGGTGTTTATTACATAAATACACTTGTATTAATGTTATGGACACTCAAATGGCATCCAATTCCAAAAATAACCTTTGTATAAAATTATATTGAGAGAAGACTAATGTCCATATATCTTCTTCCGCTTATCCGAGGTCGGGTCGCGGGGGCAGCAGCCTAAGCAGGGAAGCCCAGACTTCCCTCTCCCCAGCCACTTCGTCGAGCTGTTCCCGGGGGATCCCGAGGCGTTCCCAGGCCAGCTGGAAGATATAGTCTTCCCAACGTGTCCTGGGTCTTCCCCCTGGCCTCCTACCGGTTGGACGTGCCCTAAACACCTCCCTAGGAAGGTGATCGGGTGGCATCCTGACCAGATGCCCGAGCCACCTCATCTGGCTCCTCTCGATGTGGAGGAGCAGCGGCTTTACTTTGAGTTCCTCCCGGATGGCCGAGCTTTTCACCCTATCTCTAAGGGAGAGCCCTGCCACCCGGCGGAGGAAACTCATTTCAGCCCCTTGTACTCGTGATCTTGACCTTTTGGTCATAACCCAAAGCTCATGACCATAGGTGAGGATGGGGATGTAGAGCGATCGGTAAATTAAGAGCTTTGCCTTCCGGCTCAGCTCCTTCTTCACCACAACGGAGCGATACAGCGTCCGCATTACTGAAGACGCCGCACCGATCCGCCTGTCAATCTCATGATCCACTCTTCCCTCACTCGTGAACAAGACTCCTTGGTACTTGAACTCCTCCACTTGGGGCAGGGTCTCCTCCCCAACCCGGAGATGGCACTCCACCCTTTTCTGGGCGAGAACCATGGACTCGGACTTGGAGGTGCTGATTCTCATCCAAGTCGCTTCACACTCGGCTGCGAACCGATCCAGTGAGAGCTGGAGATCCAAATGAAGACTAATGTATCTAGGTTTATTTTCACAAATATCTGTGTCCTTTTATGTTTTTATACTGTGAAATTGTTCATATTGATATACTTAAGTAATGCTATATTGTTTACAAACTCAGGGAAAAAAAACATTGGACACAGAAGGTGCCGATTTTGATTTTGTTGAGTTATTTCACAAGGCATAATTGCATTATTTGGATGATATTATATATCCTTATATTGTTGGATCATGCCTTGTTAAATTGTTCAAATATGTTTTTGTTGTTTTTGCCTAAAATGTTTGTCTTGTGTCTATTTTTGAGTATAATTATAATCAATTAATTAAATAGACATTACTGGTCCTATATTTACTTGTTATCAGGATCGATAACAAATAACCGCATTAACACACTTTGTTTGCAGTGGCGTCACTATAGACCTAATTCAGGGGCTTAATATAAAGTAAATAAAAAGTGGTCAGAATATGAGTGTAAATAAATTACGTATAACCTGCCATTAATAAAAATATGATGATCTTATGAATGTTGTTACAATGTTGGATACTTGTGTAAGACAATGCCAAAGCATCAAAACATTAGGTCCATGCATTTGGACTTGAGCTTACATGCAGTTTTTGATGCCTCTGGCAGTCTTTTTCTTAAACAGTGCGTCATTTGTGACATCACAGATTGACGGACGTACTTATGTGGGCATTATGTGGGCATTTCTGCTTTTATTCCTTCTCGTTTCGTGACCTACTGCATGCTCTAATGACTAAGAAATACATAAGTCTGTGTTTAATTGTCATTTTACACGGAACTGTTTTGTCAACATACAGTAAGTACAAAGTTGTATTAGCTGCTAAACTCAGAGAAGAAAAACATAAGAGAAGGAAAAAGTAAAGTATTATTTTCATCTAATCGTGGCATACGCACAATATCTTTGACATGCAGTGAAATTAACGCTAGCTTTTTTTTTGCTGATTGACAATAGAGACTTCATTATGTCTCCCTGCATGCAACAGTGTGCCATGTAGGTGAAAATGAACATCATAAAAAGCTCAAAGAGGATAAAATGGGCACTGTTATTTGCAATTAATTTTCCCCTTATTTCTTGACTATCACATTCGACCAGCATTAAAGATAAATAGTTTTTAGTTTTCATGAAAGCTACAGTAGGGAAGGGATTCATATGGCCCTATTCTTTGGGGGTTTTCGCGCCACAGGAGGACGGCAAGTTAATAATTTTGCAATGCAGTCTAATGAAAATGATGGAAAGCGCCACATGGTGTGGTCAAAGTTGTAATTTCCGCAAAACTAATTTCGAGATATTTAACAATCAACTGCCATTGGGAAGAGCTAGACGAAGTGGCTGGGGCGAAGAAAGTCTGGGCTTCCTTGCTTAGGCTGCTGCCCCCGCGACCCGACCTCGGATAAGTGGAAGAAGATTGATGGATGGATGGACTGCCATCTGGCGGCGAAAGTGGATAGTGCACCCCTTAATCCCCGATTCGTCACCTTTCAACTGATGGGACCATATGACTTCCCTTCCAACTGGAGAGTGGTCATTGTTTGTGTGCTGTTACAAAATTATTCTTCCTGACTAGCCTCGGACGGTATTTTTAAAAATGCCTCAAAGGCAACAACAGGGGTTAAAGAAGGTAAAGTGCAAATCAAACTCAGAGATAAAAGTATAATGTGAGCCCTCTTATTTCATTATGGTATCTATATATCACGTGAATATTATTTAGTTCAATGCAGCAGGCAGGATGTTTTATTGTGAAGCTCGTGTGGTGGGTTTTGGGCGCATGCAACGTGTGACAGGACTGTCAGAGAGACAAAGTGTAAAAAAATAATTGTCTCAGAAAGGTAGCGCACGTTAAGAGTTGTTCTCTGTGTTATTCTTTTGCCTAATTATTTGATCTACTCTTTTTGTATTTTGAATGCCTTTCATGTGTTCTGTGTACAGCGTAAGTGTCTTAGAAGTTAATGAAAAAATCTCGGCTTACATCAGTGTTCAGAAACGGAACTCGTTCACCTGTCCTGCCAACGACAACAACCAACATTTTATACAAAATGGATGTATTGTAAGTAGGGGTCCATCTCTACTTCCGTTTGGGGGTCCTTGGCCTGGAAAACGTTGAAGAGTCCTGTTGTAAACATCAAAGCCGTCTCCTTTGTTAGTACGGTGACTTTGCTTGCACTCCGTCGAGGACTACAACACTATTTATTGGACCAAATCAATAAATCTGTGAAATGACGTCATGCATCCCAGCATAGGCCTACACCAGGCCAAATCAAAGCAACGCCATATTTGCAGGAACAAACAATATACTTAGCCAAGCAGAGAGGAGACAATGACATTTTTCAAAAAAACTCAAAAAGATAACACAAGTTGTTTACAGCCATTAAACATGTTGATAGTGATAACTTCATATCAGATTCGGAATATAATGCTTTCTACGCTATGATATTGTGTATTTTCATACCTGTCATCAGGGCCGCCGTATAGGTGATGACAATTCTAAGGGCCCATAACCAGCTAGGGCCCACACAAAGCCCCTAGTAGCCTCTAAGACAGTGGTCTCAGTCACGAGACGTTACTTTGCGCCTACCACCTAAATATGGAAGTTTAATGTGTAGGGACGGCGTGGCGCAGCGGTACAGTGGCAGTGCGCAACCCGAGGGTCCCTGGTTCAATCCCCACCTAGTACCAACTTCGTCATGTCCGTTGTGTCAATCAATCAATCAATCAATGTTTATTTATATAGCCCCAAATCACAAATGTCTCAAAGGACTGCACAAATCATTACGACTACAACATCCTCGGAAGAACCCACACCGCGACACCTGTCCTGAACAAGACACTTCACCCTTGCTCCTGATGAGTGCTGGTTACCATCTTGCATGGCAGCTGCCTCCATCAGTGTGTGAATGGGTAAATGTGGAAGTAGTGTCAAAGCGCTTTGAGTACCTTGAAGGTAGAAAAGCGCTATACAAGTACAACCCATTTATCATTATTTATTTATAATGTTAGTGCAGTCCGCAAGTTTTATATGAATGCCGCTTGACAGCGTTGTGTTATTTGGGTCCAAAATAGCTCTTTCAACGTTTTGGGTTGCCTACCCCGCGCTAGTGAAAAAGTAGAAAATGAGTGAAAGCGACAGAAACGTTGCCATGGACACGTGGGGTTTTTTTACGTGCCCGGCTGCAGTCACACCGCGACACCTGTCCGTAATTAATAACAGTCCCCGATAACCTTGACCAATTCAAACCGTTATTAGTTTTTTTTTATCGATTAATTTGCATTGCCTCACACCATGAACACTACATATATTTCTATATGATGCCGGATAGCCTCCTCTCTGAGCTGCAACCTTATCGTGGTAGAGGAGTTTGCGTGTCCCAATGATCCTAGGAGCTATGTTGTCCGGGGGCATAAAGCCCCCTGGTAGGGTCTCCCAAGGCAAACAGGTTCTAGGTGAGGGATCAGACAAAGAGCAGCTCGAAGACCTTTATGAAGATGAAAAACCATGGACCCAGATTTCCCTCGCCCGGACGCGGGTCACCGGGGCCCCCCTCTGGAGCCAGGCCCGGAGGTGGGGCACGATGGCGAGCGCCTGGTGGCCGGGCCTGTTCCCATGGGGCCCGGCCGGGCACAGCCCGAAGAGGCAACGTGGGTCACCCCTCCAATGGGCTCACCACCCATAGCAGGGGCCATAGAGGTCGGGTGCATTGTGAGCTGGGCGACAGCCGAAGGCAGGGCACTTGGCGGTCCGATTCTCGGCTACAGAAGCTAGCTCTTGGGACGTGGAACGTCACGTCACTGGGGGGGAAAGAGCCTGAGCTAGTGTGCGAAGTCGAGAAATTCCGGCTGGATATAGTCGGACTCACTTCGACGCACAGCAAGGGCTCTGGAACCACTTCTCTCGAGAAGGATTGGACCCTCTTCCACTCTGGCGTTGCCGGCAGTGAGAGGCGACGGGCTGGGGTGGCAATTCTTGTTTCCCCCCGGCTCAAAGCCTGTACGTTGGAGTTCAACCCGGTGGACGAAAGGGTAGCCTCCCTCCGCCTTCGGGTGGGGGGACGGGTCCTGACTGTTGTTTGTGCTTATGCACCAAACAGCAGTTCAGAGTACCCACCCTTTTTGGGAACACTCGAGGGAGTACTGGAAAGTGCTCCCCCGGGTGATTCCCTTGTCCTACTGGGAGACTTCAACGCTCACGTTGGCAACGACAGTGAAACCTGGAGAGGCGTGATTGGGAAAAATGGCCGCCCGGATCTGAACCCGAGTGGTGTTTTGTTATTGGACTTTTGTGCTCGTCACAGTTTGTCGATAACAAACACCATGTTCAAACATAAGAGTGTCCATATGTGCACTTGGCACCAGGACACCCTAGGCCGCAGTTCAATGATCGACTTTGTAGTTGTGTCATCGGATTTGCGGCCTCATGTTTTGGACACTCGGGTGAAGAGAGGGGCGGAGCTTTCTACCGATCACCACCTGGTGGTGAGTTGGCTGCGATGGTGGGGGAGGATGCCGGACAGACCTGGGAGGCCCAAACGCATTGTGAGGGTCTGCTGGGAACGTCTGGCAGAGTCTCCTGTCAGACAAAGTTTAAATTCCCACCTCCGGAAGAACTTTGAACATGTCACGAGGGAGGTGCTGGACATTGAGTCCGAGTGGACCATGTTCCGCACCTCTATTGTCGAGGCGGCTGATCGGAGCTGTGGCCGCAAGGTAGTTGGTGCCTGTCGGGGCGGCAATCCTAAAACCCCTTGGTGGACACCAGCGGTGAGGGATTCCGTCAAGCTGAAGAAGGAGTCCTATCGGGTCCTTTTGGCTCATAGGACTCCAGAGGCAGTGGACAGGTACCGACAGGCCAAGCGGTGTGCAGCTTCAGCGGTCGCGGAGGCAAAAACTCGGACATGGGAAGAGTTCGGAGAAGCCATGGAAAACGACTTCCGGACGGCTTCGAAGCGATTCTGGACCACCGGCCGCCGCCTCAGGAAGGGGAAGCAGTGCACTATCAACACCGTGTATGGTGCGGATGGTGTTCTGCTGACCTCGACTGCGGATGTTGTGGATAGGTGGAAGGAATACTTCGAAGACCTCCTCAATCCCACCAACACGTCTTCCTATGAGGAAGCAGTGCCAGGGGAATCTGTGGTGGACTCTCCTATTTCTGGGGCTGAGGTCGCTGAGGTAGTTAAAAAGCTCCTCCGTGGCAAGGCCCCAGGGGTGGACGAGATCCGCCCGGAGTTCCTTAAGGCTCTGGATGCTGTGGGGCTGTCTTGGTTGACAAGACTTTGCAGCATCGCGTGGACATCGGGGGCGGTACCTCTGGATTGGCAGACCGGGGTGGTGGTTCCTCTCTTTAAGAAGGGGGACCGGAGGGTGTGTTCCAACTATCGTGGGATCACACTCCTCAGCCTTCCCGGTAAGGTTTATTCAGGTGTACTGGAGAGGAGGCTACGTCGGATAGTCGAACCTCGGATTCAGGAGGAACAGTGTGGTTTTCGTCCTGGTCGTGGAACTGTGGACCAGCTCTATACTCTCGGCAGGGTTCTTGAGGGTGCATGGGAGTTTGCCCAACCAGTCTACATGTGCTTTGTGGACTTGGAGAAGGCATTCGACCGTGTCCCTCGGGAAGTCCTGTGGGGAGTGCTCAGAGAGTATGGGGTATCGGACTGTCTTATTGTGGCGGTCCGCTCCCTGTACGATCAGTGCCAGAGCTTGGTTCGCATTGCCGGCAGTAAGTCGAACACATTTCCAGTGAGGGTTGGACTCCGCCAAGGCTGTCCTTTGTCACCGATTCTGTTCATAACTTTTATGGACAGAATTTCTAGGCGCAGTCAAGGCGTTGAGGGGTTCCGGTTTGGTAACCGCAGGATTAGGTCTCTGCTTTTTGCAGATGATGTGGTCCTGATGGCTTCATCTGACCGGGATCTTCAGCTCTCGCTGGATCGGTTCGCAGCCGAGTGTGAAGCGACCGGAATGAGAATCAGCACCTCCAAGTCCGAGTCCATGGTTCTCGCCCGGAAAAGGGTGGAGTGCCATCTCCGGGTTGGGGAGGAGACCCTGCCCCAAGTGGAGGAGTTCAAGTACCTAGGAGTCTTGTTCACGAGTGAGGGAAGAGTGGATCGTGAGATCGACAGGCGGATCGGTGCGGCGTCTTCAGTAATGCGGACGTTGTACCGATCCGTTGTGGTGAAGAAGGAGCTGAGCCGGAAGGCAAAGCTCTCAATTTACCGGTCGATCTACGTTCCCATCCTCACCTATGGTCATGAGCTTTGGGTCATGACCGAAAGGATAAGATCACGGGTACAAGCGGCCGAAATGAGTTTCCTCCGCCGTGTGGCGGGGCTCTCCCTTAGAGATAGGGTGAGAAGCTCTGCCATCCGGGAGGGACTCAAAGTAAAGCCGCTGCTCCTCCACATCGAGAGGAGCCAGATGAGGTGGTTCGGGCATCTGGTCAGGATGCCACCCGAACGCCTCCCTAGGGAGGTGTTTAGGGCACGTCCAACCGGTAGGAGGCCACGGGGAAGACCCAGGACACGTTGGGAAGACTATGTCTCCCGGCTGGCCTGGGAACGCCTCGGGGTCCCCCGGGAAGAGCTAGACGAAGTGGCTGGGGAGAGGGAAGTCTGGGTTTCCCTGCTTAGGCTGTTGCCCCCGCGACCCGACCTCGGATAAGCGGAAGATGATGGATGGATGGATGGATGCCGGATAGCACTGCAGGAGTCACTTTTTTGCGCTCGCTATCCTGGTACTTTTCCGGCTATTATCCACCGACCGCCGTGTTGCTGTAGGGAGGGAAAAGCGGAACGACACACATTGCGGAAATAACATTATTCTCCGTGCGTCAGCAAAATACAAATAGATTCCACAACCCCAAAAATGTCTTTTTCAAAGCCTGCAGTGAAGAGAAAGGTTAGTGATATACAAAGCCAAGAAGAAAACTGTTTTCCTGTGATGAGGTGGCGACTTGTCCAGGGTGTACCCCGCCTTTCGCCCGAATGCAGCTGAGATAGGCTCCTGCACCCCCCGCGATCCCAAAAGGGACAAGCGGTAGAAAAAATGAATGAATGGAAGTTTTACAGTTTGTTTGTGTTTAATACAATGTCTAAATGAGAGGTGTATACTTGCTTGAGCACTTAGGGCCCGATTTACTAAGAGCCAAATAATACAGGCTAGACAGTGTGTGCACAAAAATAAAATAGGTGTACCATGAGTGGGCGTGTTGCATGTGATCTAAGATTGCATGTGCAATTAAAAAGTGGTGCAGACTGCCTTATTTAAATGACAATTTTGCGTGCATAGGGGGCTTTAAACACAAAGACACTTGATCATGTTTCTGCACATAATTTTATCATGCTCCTACCTGTGCAATGTGTTGAACAAACAGCACACATCCATAATCTTAACACCCTTTCTGAATCGCAATGAGACAAAATAAACATTTCATTCTGTGTGCAAGGCTGTGGGTCGCATCGCCAGTGCATTTGTACGTCTGGAATGAGTCAAATGCAGAAAAATGCACAATGAAAGAAATATTTTCTTGTTAGAGATACAGTATATTATGGTAATATATTTCCCGATTCCCAAATAAAAAAAGGAACCACATTACAATTAATTTTAATCAGCTTCATAAATCATCTAGCAGCAATAAAATTAGAAAACTATATAACTGAATATACGATATATACATTTTTTTTTTCTGCCGTCTAAAAACAGACCTGGGCAAATTAAGGCCCGGGGACCACATGCGGCCCGTTGAGCTTTTCAATCTGGCCCGCCGGACATTCCTAAATCAATTTTTTAGATCTTTAAGATGAAAAGTGTAGCTGCCATTAAGATGTGCAGTGATGTTTTCTAATGACCGTAAGTCTTCAACTATACTAAGTATTTCAATGCTTGGAATTTGCGCTTGTGGATGATATACTAGTTACTATGCTCATCTAATTAGTTGCTATGGTCATCTAATTAGTTACTATGCTCATCTACATCACAGCAGCTCAGACGTGGCACCAAGCAGTGTGAGCGAGAAGCGTTTCCACAGACGCGGAAGGAGATTTTCACAACAAAGTTCGAAAGCTTAGTGATATAAACAATAGAATATGGTACAATAGAAAGTACTTTATTGATCCCTGGGGAAATTCAGCAAATATCAGATGTATCAGATTTTAGGTGGGTTTATTTTAAACCCTTTGCGTTCATGTTTCACTATTTGTTGCATTTGTGTTGCGTTTCACTTGATTGTAAAATGTTGATCGAAAGGGGGTGTAATGTTCATGTGTTGTCAATATTCAGTGTTTTATCCTTTGTAGAAAAATAAAAAATTCCATTATGTTCTTTAAGGCGGTCTGTCATAACGTGTTTAGCATTCAATCAGACATTATTGTGAGGTTTTGTATTACTGTTCCTAAAAATCCGATATACCGGCCCCCAGACACATTTTTTCTCTAGATTTGGCCCCCAAGTCAAAATAATTACCCAGGTCTGGTCTAAAATGTTGGCACACGCGCATGACGGAGGATCTGCGGGATCTGTGCAGCGCAGCACAGATCTTGTAGCCGTGTGAGCAACTGTCACTTCTATCCATCCATCCATTTCCTACCGCGCATTCCCTCCGGGGTCGCGGGGGTCACTGGTGCCTATCTCAACTACAATCAGGCGGAAGGCGGTGTACACGCTGGACAAGTCCCCACCTCATCGCAGGGCCAACACAGATAGACAGACAACATTCACACTCACATTCACACACTAGGGCCAATTTAGTGTTGCCAATCAACCTATCCCCAGGTGCATGTCTTTGGAGGTGCGAGGAAGCCGGAGTACCCGGAGGGAACCCACGCATTCACAGAGAGAACATGCAAACTCCACACAGAAAGATCCCGACCCTGGGATTGAACCCCAGATTACTCAGGACCTTCGTATTGTGAGGCAGACGCACCAACCCCTCTTCCACCATGCTGCCCTGTCACTTCTAATACGTGCTAAATACAACACTGAACAGTGATCGCAAAACGGTGATAAATCACATATTTGCACATGTTAAATTATATTTGCATCTTCTCCTCCCAGTATGTGGGCGTTTAATGATCAGCACATATTTTGTATATTAATGTAAACACAGAGACGCAAAATGGATTGCACGCCTTATTCCGCCCACTTACCAGACACAATCCATGTTGGTAGATCAACTTTGCGTGTGCTATCAGGTTAACACATGCTTTAGTACTAAAACAAACTTTAGTATATCCGGCTCTTATAAGCATTGTATATTAGGATATGGTATATGTCTTTTTAATTTAGACGTTGAAACGTTCAACTTTCAAATTAAAACAATAAAATCACGATCATGCGTTGTTTTGATAACATTTCACTTCAGTTACTGAAAACCTAACTTTACAATGAAAATAGATGCCCACCATGTTTTCCGGTCGAGTAAATACACTGGTGGTTGTAGATGTTCTACCAGAGAAAGCAGTTTTGAACTGCCAAATTGGCCCAGCAGAGGGCGCCAGCGCTGCGCCTCAGGCAGAGTCGTGCATCAAGAGAGTATGGCCAACTCGGTTTCATACCATCTCCTCATTGATTGGTCATAAGTCATTCACGTGACCGCAGGGCGCCTTGTTTGAATTCAACTCTTAGCTGGCTACAGCTGAAGCTATGCGTACACTCCACCCTCCTCCATTCACATCCCATCTCCCCGGATTATAAACAACTCAAATGTACTTCTAATGTATATACTTGTTCTTATGCTATGTGAACTCACTATGTTCTCTGCTGGCTGTACATATCCTACTGTAAGACCTACACTGTTTCAATGTCCACATTTCTCTGTTGATGCAATTGTTGATGACTGAAGTTCTGATATCAACCAAAGCTCCCCACCCACCCCCCGGATTGTAAATAATGTAAATAATTCAATGTATATACTATGATGATTAACTTGTGTGATGACTGTATTATGTTGATAGTATATATTTGTACCATGAATTGATTAACGTGGACCCCGACTTAAACAAGTTGAAAAACTTATTCGGGTGTTACCATTTAGTGGTCAATTGTACGGAATATGTACTGTACTGTGCAATCTACTAATAAAAGTATCAATCAATCAATCAATTGCTTTTAAAGTGTTTTATATTGCCATGTAAGCAAGCATATAGTTCACATAGTCCTACTATTATTTTATGTTTTATTGATTTTCATGATTACAAACTACCAAGCAAAACAACAATCAATTATGGATTGAACATGGCAAAAGATGGTGTGTGTGTGTGTGTATATATATATATATATATATATACACACACACACACACACACATATATATACACACACACGTGTGTATATATACATACATATATATACACACATACATATATCTTCCAGGGCTTGAGCGACAGGGGCTCAGTCCTGAGTGCGTGGCCGCCTAGCGGGCGCTATCACGGACACATTTTCGGACATTTACAGCCTGGATGAAAATATTGAAATAAAAATTTCTGGACCTGATTATATATATACACAGTATAGCGGTAGCGTGACCGTGCCAGCAACTTGAGGGTTGCAGGTTCGATCCCCACTTTCGCCATCCTAGTCACTGCCGTTGGGTCCTTGGGCAAGACACTTTACCCTCCTGCTCCCATGCCACCCACACTGGTTTAAATGTAAAAATTAAATATTGGGTTTCACTATGTAAAGCACTTTGAGTCATGAGAGAAAAAGGGCTATCCATCCATCCATCCATCCATTTTCTACCGCTTATTCCCTTTTGGGGTCGCGGGGGGCGCTGGCGCCTATCTCAGCAAATATAATTCACTTCACTACACACACACATTAAGTACATGTGTACATATTTACTCAAACATATACACACACAAAATACATATCTTAATACATGTAAATGTGTATATACCAATAATCTCTCCTATTGCTGAGGTAGTTAAAAAGCTCCTGGTTGGCAAGGCCCCGGGGGTGGATGACATCCGCCCGGATTTCCTTAAGGGTCTGGATGCTGTGGGGCTGTCTTGGTTGACAAGACTCTGCAATATTGCGTGGAAATCGGGGGTGATACCTCTGGATTGGCAGAACGGGGTGGTGGTTCCTCTCTTTAAGAAGTAGAACTGGAGGATATGATCTAACAATCGTGAGATCACACTCCTCGGCTTCCCCGGTAATGTCTATTCAGGTGTACTCGGACTCAGGAGGAACAGTGTGGTTTTCGTCCTGGTCGTGGAACTGTGGACCAGCTATTTACTCTCGGCAGGGTCCTTGAGGGTGCATGGCAGCTTGCCCAACCAGTCTACACGTGCTTTTTGGACTTGGAGAAGGCATTCTACCGTGTACCCCAGGAAGTCCTCTGGGTAGTGCTTAGAGAGTATGGGGTATCAGACTGTCTGATTGTGGCAGTCCGTTCTTAGTATTATCAGTGTCAGAACTTGGTCCGCATTGCCGGCAGTAAGTCAGTCTCACTTTCAATGAGGGTTGGACTCCGCCAGGGCTGCCCTTTGTCACTGATTCTGTTCATAACTTTTATGGACAGAAGGTCTACGCGCAGTCAGAGCGATGATGAGGGGATATGGTTGAGTGGCTGCAGGATTAGGTTCCTGCATTTTGCAGATGATGTGGTCCTGATGGCTTAATTTGGCCAGGATCTTCATCTCTTACTGGATTGGTTCGCATCCGAGTGTGAAGCGACTGGGATGAGAATCAGCACCTCCAAGCTCAAGTCCATGGCTCTTGCCCGGAAAAGGGTGAAGTGCCATCTCTGGGTTGGGGAAGATGTCTTGCCCCAAGTGGAGGAGTTCAAATATCTCGGAGTCTTGCTCACGAATGAGGGAAGAGTAGATCATGAGATCGACAGGCGATTGTTGCGGCATTTTCAGAAATGCAGACACTGCATAGATCTGTTACAGTAAAGAAGGAGCTGAGTCGTAAGGCAAAGCTCTCAATTTACGGTATGATCTACGTTCCCATCCTCACCTATGGTCATCAGATTTCGGTTATGACCGAAAGGACAAGACCACGGGTACAAGCGGCCAAAATTAGTTTCCTCCGTCTGGTGGCGGGGCTCTCTCTTAGAGATAGGGTGAGAAGCTCTGTTATCCAAGAGGAGTTCAAAGTAAAGCTGCTGCTCCTCCACATCGAGAGGAGCCAGATGAGGTGGTTTGGGCATCTGATCAGAATGCAACTTGGACGTCCGACTGGTAGGCCACAGGGAAGACCCAGGACACGTTGGGAAGACTATGTCCCCCAGCTGGCCTGGGAACGCCTCGGGATCCCACGGTAAGAGCTGGTCGAAGTGGCTGGGGAGAGGGAAGTCTGGGCTTCTCTGCTTAGGCTGCTGCCCCCGCAACCTAACCTCATGTAAGCAGAAGATGATGGATGGATATACATATATACACACATATCTATATACATCCATCCATTTTCTACCGCTTATTCCCTTCAGGGTCGTGGGGGCGCTTGTGCCTACCTAAGCTACAATCGGGCAGAAGGTGGCGTACACCCTGGGCAAGTCGCCACCTCATCGCAGGGCTGACACAGATAGACAACATTCACACTCACACACTAGGGCCAATTTAGTGTTGCCAATCAACCTATCCCCAGGTGCATGTATTTGGAAGTGGAAGGAAGCCGGAGTACCCGGAGGGAACCCACCCAGTCACGGGGAGAACATGCAAACTCCACACAGAAAGGTCCCGAGCCTGGGATTGAACCCAGGACTACTCAGGACCTTCGTATTGTGAGGCAGACGCACTCATCCCTCTGCCACCGTGAAGCCCGTCTATATACATAAATATATAATTATATACACACACATTAATTTGTTGAAAGTGTACTAGCTGGAGTACGTTTAAAACTATATTTTCACGTAACAGTTTGGTTTATTTTGTCAGGAAAACTAACATCACCACACATGCTACCGGGCACAGCCACCCACTTCCTTTATGCACGACTCTGGCTTGATCGGTCATTTTTATTAGTGTAAGGTTATGCTAAGGATGTTTATTTAATTTCCACATTTGAGGAATATCTGTAGTGTATTGTGTAAACATGTTGACACTGAATTTTTTATTTAGTGGAAAGGACAACACATACTTTTGTAATGTTTATTCTTACATGGAGAAATCAGAAAAAAGAAATAAAATGAAGGAGAGAAAATGATTCATAACACCTATCCTCAACCAAACTACCGGAGCTCCTCTTTCTTCAGGACGTTTTGTCTATCTAACTGCACATTGTTGAGAACATGTGTCAAACTCAAGGCCCGGGGGCTGGATCTGGCCCGTCACATTTTATATTCCCCGCGAAAGCCTGGGCACAATGTGTCAATAAAGCACAATATCTTTTCTTACTAAATGTTTACATTCTTTCCGTTTAGAAAGAAAAAAATTAACTTGGCGCATGAAATTGCAAAGATTCACACATTCCAAACATTTTTTGTTAAAATAAAAAGTAGTACTTACTGTAAATATTAGCTGGATTTTTGATTGCAAAGCAAGTTATCCAGGAAATTGTACACTGTAAAATGCTAAAGGATTTTGCGGTTAAAAAAAACCCTCCAAACTACAGCAGCTGAGTTACCAAAACTTTACCGTAAAAAAAAAAAAAAGTGGTATTTTTTTTTTGCTTTTACAGTAATACACCGTAAAAGCAACTGTAGATTGTTGAAGGTAAAAAACTGGTAGCTCAGAATTTTACAGGAAAAAAACCCCGTGGTAACCTTTATCCATTTACGGAAAACACCATGAAAACAACCTTCGGTTTCACAGTAAAAAAAAACACAACGGCAGTTTAGTCACCAGAATTTTACACACACAAAGTGTTTTTCCAATTTTCAGTAGTATGCAGTGACACCACCAGACTTTCATGACAACTTTTTGGCAACTGAGCTGCCATTTTCTATCCCTAAAATCTACAGAATTGATTTCTTTCAGTGTACGTAAAAAAATAACCATAATAAAATGCATAGACAATTACCATGAGGTGAATCCTTATACATGAATACTCATGTATTTTTAACTGATAGAAGCAATGTGCCCCTCAATGATAACTAGTTTGTCAGCCCTGGTATAGAATGTGTTGCGAGGGCAGTCTAAGTTTGACAATAAAACATCTGAGGCCTTGGCAGAATGTGATGTGGTCCACAAGACCAAAAGTGAGTACCGGTACTCTGGCATCACATCTTGACTTAGCTTGCCAACGAATGCACAAGTTTTTTGTGCCTATTCATGCTGTAGCTCTTTGGGAAAGCCTTGAGGCAAATGTTGCAGACAAACGGCTTCTTTCCCGAGTGTATCTTGGCATGCGAGTTCAGTAAACCAAGAGTGACAAAGCCCTTTTGGCAGATCTCACATTTGAATGGTCTTTCGCTAGTGTGGAACATGAGAACATGCTTCTTCACCTCAACTGCGGACAAAAAGGACTTGTCACACTCAGGAACATCGCATTTGAAAGGTCTCTCTCCCGTGTGAATCAGTGTGTGTCTTTTGATGGACGAGGCAGAGAACGTCTTGCCGCAGTAGGAACAAGTGTGGCGGAACCGTTGTTTGTGGTGCTTCCTCTTTTGGTGCAGTGTCAGCGCTCCTTTCTCTTTGAAGGACGCATTGCACTCGGTGCAGATATGTTTCTTCTCGTTTTTCGACTCGCTGTGGATGAAATGCAGGTGCCGCAGCAGATTAGACCTCTGCGAGAAGGTTTTTCCGCACTCGGCACAGAGGTAGGGTTTCTCCCTAGTGTGGACTCTCTGATGCGAAACGAGATCGGCGTCGTTTCTGAATCGCAAACCACAAAGCGCACACTGAAACGGTAGGTGGCCCGTGTGCTTCCACTCGTGCTTGATTAGAAAGCGAAGACCGGGGAAGATTTTCGAGCAGTGGTTGCACTTAAAGGGTCTGCTGATCTTGTGGAAGTTTTCAGCGTGTCTGAGCAGCGGCTTAAAAAGAGTGAACGTCTCTTCACAGCGAGTACACTGAAAGCCAATGTGGGAAGACTTGTGCCTTTCTAACATAGCGGCGTCTTTTAAAACCTTCCTGCACACGCTGCAGTAGAGTTCATGATGAGTGCGCTGATGAGCTTCTAGGGACAGTTTGTACTTGAACGCCTCCTCGCATTTCTCGCATTTGTAAAGATCAGGGCCCGACGCCGGGCCTGCTTGCTGCCCGACGTGGTCGTAGCAAATTCTTTTCAAATGCAGCTTGAGCGAGGTGAAAAGCTTGAAGCGGCTGTCGCACCGCGGGCATGCGTACTGACCGTCGGGGAAGTGGGTCCTCAGGTGGGTTTTCAGGTTTGTGTTGACTTGCTCATTGCAGATGAAACACCGGATTTGACGGGAGCTTTTTTGAGGAGGTTTCTTATGGCACAGCTCTTTGTTGCTGGTATTTTCCAACCCTTTGTTTTGATTTGGGACAGAAGCGACCTCCTTGATGCGACTTGGCGGTGAACTTCTGGCAGGAGCATCGAGAGAGTGGTCACTTGAGTACTCGGACCAAGAATGAGGAGCACCACAAGAGTCCTCATCAGAATAGAAGGACCATGAGGAAGTATTGCATCCGTCGCTTAAGTCTTCATTGTCAGAGTGATCGGAAGGACTTGCCACAGATTTTCTTAGAGGAAGATCTTCATTATTCAGCCCTTTTTTCTCTTCCAACAAAATCATTTGCATCTTAAGGCCTCGGTTTGGTCGCACAGATTTAGACTGCAAAGGCCGATCAAGATTTTCCCCTTGAACGCAGTCACCCGCTGTAGGAGAAGAAACATCACCTAATTGACTTTTTGGGATTTCTGCCCAATCAACTTCATCCATCTCTGTCTTGATAGGATCCCCTGTGACGGTTTTCATCTCTCCGTGGAGAGAAAATGTGCATGTTTGGCTACCTTGCAAGCAGTGTTCTTTTACTACGACACGCTTGAGCGCTGACAGGATGCAGGCCCCATTCAGGGAGTCATCTAAACAGAAAACAGAACAGACTGTCAACATATGTTATTGTTTGATGAATTACAAAACTAGACTCTGACTGACTTGTCTTCATTTTAGTTTTGTATATTCAGTATCCCCCCCCACTTTATTACAGGTAGGTTTTTTTGTTGTTACTTTTTACTATTGATTCTTTAGCATTTTCCTGCAGTGCCTTATTGCTCTGTTCCAACTAAGTGTTGTTTTGTGTACACTGTGTCTCACATAGCGCACTTTCGTACACACATATAGGGCCTGATCTCTTTAAAGGTTTGCGCTTATGAAAACGCGTGCAAACTTGAAATCACCAAAAAAGTTGATCTACAAAGCTCCTGTGCACAGAATTGAGACTCTTAAAGGCGAACATTATAAACATTTCAAAAGGGTTAAAAACAATAAAAATCAGTTCCCAGAGGCTTGTTGTATTTTTTGAATTTTTTTTCAAAATGTTACCGGTCCCGGAATATCCCTAAAAAAAAGCCTTAAAGTGCCTTTTTTTTTCGCTCTCTGCCAAGACACTGTTCATTTTCCTGTGACGTCATACAGTGCTGCCAATACAAACAAACAATGGCGAATACCACAGCAAGATATAGCGACATTAGCTCGGATTCAGACTCGGATTTCAGCGGCTTAAGCGATTCAACAGATTACGCATGTATTGAAACAGCTGGTTGGAGTATTAAAGTATTGAAGAACAAAACTTAGACTATTGAGCGAATAGCTATTGAAACTATTCATTGCAATAGCATGGCCGAATACCTGCGTTAGCATTGCCGGTAAAATGTGCGGACCAAACGATCAGGACTTTGGCATCTTGTGACACTGGAGCAACTTAAATCCGTCGATTGGTAAGTGTTTTTTTCGCAATAAATGTGGGTGGAAGGAAACGTAATATAGTTGCAAATGCATCTGCAGGTTATCCATACATCTCTGTGCCATGTCTGCTTTAGCACCGCCGGTAAATAGCATGTTAGCATCGATTAGCATAGCATGTTAGCATCGATTAGCTGGCAGTCACGCCGCGACCAAATATGTCTGATTAGCACATAAGTCAACAACATCAACAAAACTCACCTTTGTGATTTAGTTGACTTTATCGTTGCAAATGCATCTACAGGTTATCCATACATCTCTGTGTCACGTCTGTCATCGCCGGTAAAACGTGGAGACACTTTGGTACATTCAATGGGGGTCTGGCGGCAGACACTTTCACATCTTCGGGCCAGTGGTGCAACTTGAATCCCTCCCTGTTAGTGTTGTTACACCCTCCAACAACACACCGACGAGGCATGATGTTTCCAAGGTTCCAAAAAATAGTCGAAAATAACAGAGCTGAGACCCGGTGTTTGCAACGTGTTGAAAATGAAAATGGCGGCTGTATCACCTCGATGACGTCACGTTCTGACGTCATCGCCAAAAACAGAAAGGCGATTAATTCGCCAAAATTCACCCATTTAGAGTTCGGAAATCGGTTAAAAAAATATATGGTCTGTTTTCTGCAACATCAAGGTATGTATTGACGCTTACATAGATCTGGTGATAATATTCCCCTTTAAGTAAGCAAAATAAGGAGCACAAACCATTTAGCATGGCTGTCTTCGTGAATATGCAGAATAAATGCTGATAAGAATGCCTACAATACAGGGAGGACAAAATGCTAATCTGAGTATTTAGCACACAAATTAGATTTATTAAGACAAACTGTTATGCAGGAGCGGTTTTGCGTCTTTATTTAGCATGTCTGAAATGTGCGTGCAAACTAACAGTTGCACAGAAATTGCTGTGAGAAAGGAATCCATCGCGCTGCGGCACCGTCCGACGTATGCATGTCAACATATATGTACATAATTAAAATATTAAGACATGTTTATTCAGCAATGTTAGTTTACAATTTAATAGCTGCTGGATGACATAAGAGGCTGATTAAAAATAAATAGTGATGCGTTTTGGTGTCTCCTAGCATTTTTTTAGTATAATTCATTTTGTTCATATGTATTAATATGACAAAAAAAATCTTGAATTTCGATTCCTTGTATGTCTTGTACATGTGAAGAACTGACAATAAAATTGACTGTTGACAGTTGAAGGCGTCTACCAGGGCATACCTTCAACGTGCTAAAAAAGTGGGTTACGTAGTGGATGCATTGGGGCACTTGAGGTGAAAAAAATGGTTGATTCTCCAATGCATCACGATTAGAACGTGGGCATTTTATGTCCAAACATCAATTATTTACGTATGTTAAAATAAGTAAAACAGAAGGTTCTTAAATGCAGCATTAATGTTAATATTTTCTTAACGCAAGTTTGGTTCGAACCAACCATGAGAGAATCGTTAGTTAAAACTCTTAAAGGGGAACATTATCACCAGACCTATGTAAGCGTCAATATATACCTTGATGTTGCAGAAAAAAAAGACCATATATTTTTTTAACCGATTTCCAAACTCTAAATGGGTGACTTTTGGCAAATTAAACGCCTTTCTATTTATCGCTCTAGGAGCGATGACAGAACGTGACGTCACATGGGTAATAAAGCCGCCATTTTCTCAAACACACTACAAACACCGCGTCTCAGCTCTGTTATTTTCCGTTTTTTCGACTGTTTTTCGTACTTTGGAGACATCATGCCTCGTCGGTGTGTTGTCGGAGGGTGAAACAACACTAACAGGGAGGGATTGAAGTTGCACCACTGGCCCACAAATGCGAAAGTGGCAAGAAATTGGACGAAATTTGTTCAAAATACGAGGGTGTGGGGAAAGCCGACGAAATGGTCAGTCGTTTGTTTCGCACACTTTACCGACGAAAACTATGCTACTACAGAGATGGCAAGATTGTGTGGATATCCTGCGACACTCAAAGCAGATGCATTTCCAACGATAAAGTCAAAGAAATCTGCCGCCAGACCCCCATTGAATGCGCCGGAGTGTCTGCACATTTTACCGGCGATGCTAAGGCAGACATGGCACAGAGATGTATGGATAACCTGCAGATGCATTTCCAACGATAAAGTCAACAAAATCACAAAGGTGAGTTTTGTTGATGTTGTTGACTTATGTGCTAATCAGACATATTTGGTCGCGACATGACTGCCAGCTAATCGATGCTAACATGCTATTTAGGCTAGCTGTACGTAGAGTTGTAGCTATATTTGCATCCAGCGTTTCCCTCCACCCACATTTAATGCCAAACAAAGACTTACCAATCGACAGATTTAAGTTGATCCAGTGTCACAAGATGCGAAAGTCCCGAACGTTTGGTCTGCACATTTTACCGGCGATGCTAAGGCAGACATGGCCGAATAGCGTCAATAGATTTAAATAGCCCTGCGATGAGGTGGCGACTTGTTCAGGGTGTACCCTGCCTTCCGCCCGATTGTAGCTGAGATAGGCGCCAGCGCCCCCCGCGACCCCGAAAGGGAATAAGCGGTAGAAAATGGATGGATGGATTTGCTAAATAGCTTCAGTTTCTTCTTCAATTTCGTTTTCGCTATCTGCCTCCATACTCCAACCATCCGTTTCAATACATGCGTAATCTGTTGAATCACTTAAGCCTTGTGTGGTGTTCATATTGTTGTTACTCAGCCAGTGTTAGTGGGTCTGATGGACCCGTTGCATTTTGTGACTTTTAATGCCTCACAATCAAATATTTTATGTTAAAATACTGAACAGATGTTTACCTTATCCCAATTACAAGCAGTATAAACAATATATATGGTTAATATTTGCCCTTTACCTTTGTTGTCACATTTTTAATGTATTATTTAAAACATAATAAAGAAAATCATTTAAAATCAAGATATGAGTGAAAATAAATTTACAAGTGAAGCAAGTTTTTTTAGAAACTACTGACTTATTTCTTTGAACTTGAAATTTAACCCATTCAGGTGCACAACACAAGCTAAACAACATGAACACAGAGTAAACATATCAGTTAAGACAACACATCAGCCCCATTGAACACATGGGCTTTAGCCACTAGCCTATACAACACATTTCTTCTCTCGATTTGTGGTCTCACCAATGCCATTCCCAGATCCTCAAGAAAGTGCCGTCTTTTCTGGCGCTTCACTCATGTCCAACATGTCAAAGAATATCACCAGTGGCCAGCGTAGAGTCTTCCGTTTGCAGCTGTAGGCCGTCACCAGCTTGTCCATATTGTCTACCCCCTCTTTTTGTGGCATTATAATCCATAATGATCTCTGGTTTGTGATTTTCCTGGTCACAGATTCTTCCTTTCCTGTGCAGTGTGAGTACCTCATTCTTGCCTTTCTTCGGCACATAGGATACCAGGGATGGGTCAGCCATGTATACAAACTTGGAAGACTTGACACGCCTGTTCTTTGAAGTCAGCAGTTGAGGTGGGAGCTCTGACCTGTTTTTCCTTATTGTTCCCACCATGCTCAGCTTCCTCTTCAGGAGCTCCTGTCTCAGTTTGTGCGAAGTAAAAAAAATTGTCGCATGTGATGTGTCCACTGAGTCCCTGAGACATGTCGAGGACAACTCTCATTCCTTGGTTTTTCCCGGGGGCTCCTCCATCAGATTTCCCTGTGTAGACTTGTAAATTCCAAGCATATGAGGAAGAAGCATCACAGGCAGCCCAGATCTTTATATCATACTTTGCAGGTTTTGATGGCATATACTGCCGAAAGGGGCAGCGGCCCCTAAATGGCATACGCTGTTCATCAATGGGGAGGGAGAGCGAACAGCTTTGGCAGGTAGTGTTGTAAAGTAGTGTTGCAACCTTGTGTGGGAACTGGTTCTTTCATGTTATTGCACCTGCGGTTCCCACGCCGGCACTGTCTGCTCTCGTTTTCTCGCACATTTGACCCTCTGATGTTCTGTGTACCTACACTCTGTCCTCCTCCTGTCTAGGCCTGCTGTGTGTCTGTGTGTGTGTGTGTGTGTGTGGTACACAGAACATCAATTTCCACACTTCTATTAGCCCCGGGTCCAGGGAACCCTGGACATCTTATATGTAATAGAAATGTGTAGGGCGGTGTATGGTGTGTGTTCATTAAATACATATTCTGATATATGTTCTTCACAGAAAATGAGCCTAAGCCATTGAGTCTCAGTTTGAAAAAATTAATTGTATAATTTTTCTTGTAATAAACATAGAAAACGGGTCTCACAGACCCGAACACCACACAAGGGTTAAGCCGCTGAAATCAGAGTCTGAATCCAAGCTAATGTTGCTATATCTTTCTGTGCTATCCATTTGTTTGTATTGGCATCAGTGGATGACGTCACAGGAAAATGAACAGTGGCTTCACAGATAGCGAAAATCAGGCACTTTAAAGCCTTTTTTCGGGATATACCGGGATGGGTAAAATTTGTAAAAAAAACTTGGAAAAATAAAATAAGCCACTGGGAACTGATTTTTATTGGTTTTAACCCTTCTGAAATTGTGATAATGTTCCCTTTTAAAATGATAAGTTAGCTGGGTAAACAGAGTACAAGCTTTGCTAGCCATGGCGCACATTCGCTTGAATGTGAATCAATGAAAAAAAAAAAAAATAATGCTTTGTACATTTCAACAGAAGGTTAACAAGAATCACATTACAGCAGAAGAGAGCGGAGAGACATTAATATCCACACAGTGGCAACACGCAGATATGATTAGATATAAAAATGAGCAGAGTGATGACGCACGTCTTTGAGCCCTAAGTGTATGGCAACTGTTCCCAAAGTGTCGGAAAATTCTGTGGTTATACAAGGAACACAAAAAAATCAAAGATGCCTGATCACAAAGGAGGGATTGTATTCTTTTTTGTTCACTTAGCAGGCACCTACAGTTCTCATGTATCTAGTCTTCCACGTAAACATCTATGCTGTGCGCACTACTCCAAAAAACAGAAATGACGCAAGACTGTAGATGTCAGTAGCCAAAGGAGCAGCCTTGTAGACATATGATCAATAATTAATGGTAACACTGAATTATCCCAAATGTGTGAATGTGAGTGTTGATGTTGTCTTTGTATATGTGTGGGCCCTCCACCCGAATGCAGCTCAGAAAGGCTCCAGCCACCCTCGCGACCCCGAGAGGGACAAGCGGTAGAAAATAGATGTATGGATGGATAAATATAATACACTTAGAATATATATTAATAATAAAAATAAAATACAATATATTAACAATATACAATATAACAATTACTGCGATGAGGTGCCGACTTGTCCAGGGTGTACGCCTCCTTCCACCCGAATGCAAAGGGAATAAGCGGTAGAAAATGGATGGATGGAATATAACAATTATAGATGTATATTTTTAAGGTGCCCAAATATTCCCACCTCTGTGCAGGACTGCATTCTAAAATATCCTTAAAAATTGGTACATACTGTAGATGCCTAATGCACGTTTAAAAAAACGCCACAGTCTGATAACATGAATGTGCAGTAAATGATTGTCTCCATGGTGAAAGCCACGTACACGCAGAAACTTCATTTAAATAAGGCGCTGTGCACCACTTTTGTAATTGTCATCAATCGTACACAAAGTCTTCTAGTTTGTTATATTAACCTCGGAAGTTGGAAGTGGGAGCTGGGAATTACGTCACAGCAGAGTTGTGAGCAGTTCAGTTACAATGTTTGGAAATCAAGATGGCCACATCAATGAAAGCTAGTCATTAGCTTGCTTTATCTAAATACAAAAAACTTATGAAAAAAGATGCATTCCTTCAGCAACCTTCAAAAAACAGTGGATGAAGAAGAAACACAGACGCTATTGCTAGCGATATAGAATGTATAAAACACAGTAAAAAAACTGTTCCCTTCAGTAACATAACCATGTATAGACGTCCAACAATACAACATACACGGCTGATTTAGTGCAACAATAGTCAGAAGTGCAAATAATGGATACCACAGAAGCTTCTATCATTGTTTAAACACAGAGCAGCCATATTTGAAGCCAACTTGGGATGTGGTAAGGACTCTCAGACTTTTCAAGTAGCAAATCAGACCTCGGTGGGGGCGTTCCAGTTGAAATTTCAGACTGGGACTGGAAAATTCCAACTTCCAGGACAAGGGGAATTCACCATTAGTAGACGATCCGGCCCCCAGTCCTTTGAGTGCATAAGGTGATGAACACTGAGTAGTACCGCAAAATGCTTTGCACTACAAGAACCCAGATGTGGCGCTCAAAAACCTCAAAATGGTGAGTACATAGCAAAAAGGGAATCTTTGGGCACCTCAAGATTTGATTATAATTCAGACTACGATTTGTTTCTAATTTGATTATGGGAACATATTAACCATTAATTAGTTCCTTATTAACATGCAAATTAGTAACATATTGGCTCTTAATTAGTCATAAAGTGCTTATTAATGCCTTATTCTGCCCTAAACCTAACCCCCTAAACCTAACCAAATAACTCTAAATTAAGTCTGTTACTCACAATATGTTCCCCTAGTGTATTTTTTACTTAGAATATGTTGCCCATACTAAAGTGTTACCTTGTTTACTTATGTATCTTTAATTATCATACTGTATATCATATATGATATAATAGGTTAAACTTTATTCATCCCACAATGGAGAAATTATGTGGTTTCGGTGCAGATTTTACATACAGTAACAAAAGTAAAACATAATTTAAAAAAATAATAAACTCAATGAGTAATTATTCACTCTGGAAAATTGTATTGTTGCTGTAGATGGTCATATCTGCTGTACAGATTTAATTAGCAAAAGAGAAGTGCGGGATTGTACTTCTCTTGTTGCCTTATTTGTATTTGACTTTATTAAATGTTTGGGTATAATTGTATTAAACAATAGTAGTTGTCTTTCAAGTAATATATAGAAATGTAAAACCAGGGATGGGAATGAAGATTTACAAAACCAGCTGAAATTTTTTTTAATCCTAAAACACTGCTTCGCGGAAGGCCACATAGCGGCCGCACACGATGCACCCGCCTGCTAGGGGGGCCTGGGGGCATGCTCCCCCAGAAAAATGTTGATATCTGTTAGCTTAGGATGCATTTCCTGCTATTTTGAGTCAAAATCTAACAATATTCTCCTGACCAAAATTTCACATTTATTAGCAAATATTTTCATAAAAATGTATCATGTGATGAAATGTATGTATACACGTTTACACATATATCAAATTCTTGCACACTTTTGGATTATAGACAAAAATAGGCCTACAAATGGATTAACCAGAACTCTTCTCCGTAAACTCACTTTACTTAGATGCCTTGCCGATTTCACGTGGTCAAAGAGTGCCACCTTTCCCCAAGATCCATAGTTCACAGTGTCCTTGCAATATAAGCACTGAGCACGTCCCGGTTCATCGCACTTTGCAATGAAATCGCTGATCAGTTCGTCTACTTCCACGATATCGTTGTTAATCTTCACCTTCAGTTTGATAGATATATCGAGCCATCCCCAGTTCCACTTGTTTCTCACGTCCTTATCGATATCTTTCGCTAATGAAGCATTCCTATCTTGAATAAGCTTAACCATGTCTGAAACTGTTTTGTCAATAAAGAAACGTGTTAATTGAGAGCTACTGTGTTTTCTTTCCAGATTAGTCGCCGATAAACACAACCAATATAAACAGAATACGAGTTCAGAAACGCTCACAATAATTGATCAGGGATCAGGGACTAGATATTGTCGGCAAACGACGCGTGCAGACGCCTACAACGGGCAATGTCATTGGTTGGTTGATGTTGTCAGCTGATAGTAGAGCTCGCCAATCTGGTGCCTTCACACATTGGCATTATATTTTTCGCGGGAATTCTCTGCCTTGTACTGATAACTAGGTCAACGCAGAGACAAAAACCACAAGTACCTAACCACGTATATAATTTTCTCCCTGGATTTAAACGATTCACAGAAATGATCCTGGCGGTGCCAAAATCGGCGGAATTCCGCAGATCCGCGGAAAATTCCCATCCTTGATAACACCTGTTTATTTTATGGAGGAATGTAGTTAATCATAGAGCTGGCACCCAATGATAGTAAAAAAAAAAGTATTGCTTTTTAATCTAGAATCGATTCTGAATGAAATCGTTACCACCAAGAATCGAATTGAATCGTGCAGTGTTCAACGATTCACAACCCTACTGGATAGCATACACCAGGTTGTTTTTGTGGGTATGGGGAGTCCGTTCTTTAGGATGCACCAGTCTGTGTCTCAGGGTGCTGCCTGCTTTGATGTGTACTGGGATGTTGTGTTTGTTAAAAATTGTTCTGAGATTCTTAGATACACCTGATACATATGGAATGAGAATATGTTTGCGTCCGTCACCTTTTCCTCCTCATCCTCTCTGTTCTTGTTTATTCTAGAACTGGATGCACTTTTCACAAACAACCAGCTGAGGTACCCACAGGTTTTGAGAGCATCCCTCAAATACTTATGCTGTTTTTCTTCGACCTGTGGGCCAGTAGGAACATTATCAGCTTTGTGTTGTAGGGTTCTGATAATTCCCAGTTTGTGTTCCAGTGGGTGGTGTGAGTATTGATCAATATGTGTGGGTTTTCGGTAAAACACGACATGGGGGTTTATATTATAAATTATATTTAATTATTAATACCATGTATAGAAGGCTCCACCTGTGGCTACTAACCTATGCAGTATTGTGTAATTTCTGTATTTTGGATGCGAGTGTGCACAGCATAGATACATTATATATGTGGAAGACTAGAAACAATAGCTGCCTGATAAGTGATAAAATGAAAAGAAATGTCCCTACTTTCCACCCAGATGCCGTAAAATATCACCATATCTACTAACTTATTCATATCTATGGCTAACAACGTTTTCACACTGCGTGGATATTATTTTCTCTTGTGACTTAATCAGTTCTTCTACTGTAACACGGTTCCAGTTAGATTTACGTTGATGTGTATGAAGCATTTATTCTTTCCATGTTTCACTACTTCACATTCAAGCTTCCTTTAGCGCTGCGGCTTGCATAGCTTGTCCTGTCCTTTTTCTTCCATCTGTCTGCAATAGATTTTCATTTTAAAACCGCCTGTATTACTTTTATAAACATACTTTAATAATAGATACTTGGACAGTTGTCAGTCGATTCAGAATTGCCCATGAATCAGTAATTTTTCTCACCTCTAATGGACACCACCTTCAACAGTTGTTATCTTGGCTTCCTTAAGACAGAGGTAAGTAGAAAGCACTTGCCATTGGGTTTGAGGTGAATGTGATCCCTCTGATGGTTCAGCAGGGTCTTGAGCTCCTCAGAATGTCGCATGGATTCCATACTGTTTACCAGAGCAGAGGACACCTCATCACATGCAGACGTGACCTAAAATTAATAGATATTCCTGATATTTCTTGAAATGTAGATGATTAGTATGTAATGTATTATTTTTAAGTACCTGTTGGAACGTTTTCCAAGGGAGAAAAGCCTCAAGTCTGGACAGAAATATCTCCATCAGGGAGTTGAGGGCTTTGTCATACGAAGGGCCAAACTCCTCTGGAAAAACATTCTAAAAAGAAAACGGATGTAATATGTTTAAAGGCAGTAACAAGCTACATGTAGCTAAGCTATGAAGGTTAGCTACATTTTCCAGTAGCTTGGCTCCTTTTTTAACAAGTAACTTTTCCTGTAGTTTAGCTACTTTTAGACTCATCCATCCATCCATTTTCGACTGCTTATCTCTTTCAGGGTCGCTGGAGCCTATCTCAGCTGCAGTCGGGCGATAGGCACGGTAAACACTGGACAAGTCGCCACCTCATCACAGGGCCAACACAAATAGACAACATTCACACACACATTCACACACTAGGGCCAATTTATTGTTGACAATCCCATGTAGCTTTAAGCTTACATCTAAACTCAAGCAACAGCAAGAAAATGGACTGCGAATCCATGCCAAAAAAATATGGAGAAAATGAAATGACCTGCATGAATGAGAACATTCATACATACAAAAAAAAAGTATGATGATTGGTTTGTGTTCGTATGATGAGTCACAATTGGCTAAAGGGTAGGGCGAAACAATACGGACTGGCCAATCAAAAGCAAAATAAGGTGGGTCATCAAAACCAGTAAGCAAAATCAAAACACTCATGTCACATGACCACGAAGGAGTCAGAGACAGAGGGACTTATTATTCTTACAAAACCCAAAACCAGTGAAGTTGGCGCGTTGTGTAAACCGTAAATACAAACAGAATACAATGATTTGCAAATCCTTTTCAACCTATATTCAATTGAATAGACTGAAAAGACAAGATACTTATGTTCGAACTGGTTAACTTTATTATTTTTTGCAAATATTAGTTCAGTTGGCTGCGATGAGGTGGCGACTTGTCCAGGGTGTACGCCGCCTTCCGCCCGATTGTAGCTGAGATAGGCACCAGCGCCCCCCGCGACCTCAAACGGAATAAGCGGCAGAAAATGGATGGATGGATGAATAGTTCAGTTGGAATCTCATGCCTGTAACATGTTCTAAAAAAACTGGCAATAGTGGCAAAAGACACTGAAAAAGTTAAGTAATGCTCATCAAACACTTATTTGGAACATTCCACAGGTGAACAGGCTAATTGGGAACAGGTGGGTGCCATGATTGGGTATAAAAACAGCTTCCATGAAATCCTCAGTCATTCACAAACAAGGATGGGTCGGGGGTCACCACTTTGTGAACAAATGCGTGAGCAAATTGTCGAACAGTTTAAGAACAATATTTCTCAACAAGCTTTTGCAAGGAATTTAGAGACTTCACCATCTAGGGTCCATAAAATCCTTAAAAGCATCAGAGAATCTGGAGACATCACTGCACGTAAGCGGCAAGGACGAAAACCAACGTGACCTTCGGTTCCTCAGGCAGTACTGTCGCTACATCTGTAAGTGCAAGTAAAAACTCTACTATGGAAAGCGAAAGCCATTTATTAACAACACCCTGAAATGCCGCCAGCTTCGCTGGGCCCGAGCTCATTGAATATGGACTGATGCAAAGTGGAAAGGTGTTCTGTGGTCTGACGAGCCCACATTTCAAATTGTTTTTGGAAACTGTGGATGTCGTGTCCTACGGACCAAAGAGGAAAAGAACCATCCGGAGTGTTATAGGCGCAAAGTTCAAAAGCCAGCATCTGTGATGGTATGGGGGTGTATTAGTGCCCAAGGCATGTGTAACTTACACATCTGTGAGGGCACCGTTAATGTTGAAAGGTAAATGCAGGTTTTGGAACAACATATGTTGCCATCCAAGCAACGTTATCATGGACGGACTTGCTTATTTCAGCATGACAATAGTAAGCCACATTCTGCACGTGTTACAATGAAATTGCCGCACAGGTCACAGTGAGCCAATGAAATTGTTTACATTAAATCAAATGCACTACGGGCTCCCCTATCTTTGAGAAGACGCGACAAAATGCCCGAGACGCCGAAAGCAATCAAAAAAAAGAAAATCCATCACGGCCAACAGGCTCCGTAAGTCCAGACCGACACACACGAAAGAAAGAGAAGAAGGCACAGGCTAAGAGGCGACCCGCCTCCAGACGACGGTCTCGCTGTGGGACCAAGCAACCCCGAGGAGGATGAAGACCGTGCTCGCCACTGGGCTGTAAGCGTGTGGCGGTACACAAGCACCTGTCTAAATATGTTTCAATTCATACACGAGGCTACAAAACTAAATTTGTAGAACAATCGGGTGGGCACCATTTAAAAACAGGTGGCTCTTAACATTTTAGTCTTTTTTGGCTATTTATATACATTGTACTAGTAAAATATGAAAAATACATGCGTTTAATTAAATAAATATACTTGCTCTAAAAATTGTAGGTGTACATTCATCGATCATTCTGAGTATGGTTACAAGAAAATCTTACTGAAGCAACCATGTCATCACAGTTTGAGTTGCACTTTTAACATGTGTTCATTAATTTAAAAAAATTAAATTAAATAGTGGCACCCACACAACACTGATCTCATGTGCGCTCTATCGTCGCGGCTGTGCAGAACCTTTGTCCATGTATTTAAAATTCTGGGCACTCAATGCGTCTGGAATTTATATAGGTTTATTTGTTCCACCTATTAAACAGTTATCCAAAGCCATGCAACATAAATCAAAGCTTTTTTGAAATCGACTTGATCAATTATTTGTTGCAGCCCTACCAGTACATCACAGTTTTGAAAAGGAGTGGAAAAGAAGCAGAGCTTATCTATTCCTACCCCTTTTCCAGTTGCTAACACATTTGTTCACTCCCTGTTCTCAATTTATTCACAATATACTTTTTAAGTAATAACAGTAAAAATAAAAAAATGAATAGTGAGGCAAGTTATATTTTCTAGATAAATAAGAGTATATAGAATATATATGGATGGATGGAATAAATTCAGAATGTTTATCATGGTTCTTCTTTGTACTTTGTAAACACTAAGTTTGAAGACCCACTTTTATTCTTTGGCTTTTAACACTACGTGAGTTGTGTGGTCCTCTGTCCTCTGTTGTCCTCTGTTTTTTATACACTTTGATTTCTACTTTACTGTTTTAATTGAATTTACCCTTTAAAATTGTTTTTGATCATATTTGTTTTTATATTGGTTTTATATTTATTTATTTTTTGTTTTTATTCAGTCATTGGTGGAGCATAATATTGTTTTTAACATGGCTGTGCAGCACTTTGGAAATGTTATTGTTGTTTAAATGTGCTATATAAATAAAGTGCATTGGATTGGATTGAAGAGTTACTTGAATTTGATCACATTAGTACATTGTTTGGTTTCTTTGCTTAATCTATTCTATAATTTAATTCCACATACTGATATACTGAAGGTTTTAAATGGTCTACGTGCGTACAAATGTTTTAAATTACATTTTTCTCTAAAGGTTATATCTCTCCTCTTTTATTGAGAATAATTCTTGTATACTCTTGGGTAGCAGATTTTAGTTTGCTTTGTGCATAATTTTAGCCGTTTATGTCGTGGAATTTCAGTATTTTCAATTCAATGAATAAATAGTTTTAATGTTGTGTATATCCAACATTATGTATTATTCTAACTGATCTTTTTTGTAACACGGTTAATGAATGAAGTGTACTTTTGTAGTTTTTTCATAATATTTCTGCACAATAACTCAGATATGGTATCACGGTCCAATACATATTTAGCCTTATTCATTATTGACATGTTTCTTGCTACTTTATGTTGTATATTTTTTATACGAGATTTCCAGTTTATTTTATCATCAATCATTATACCTAAAAATGTGGTTTCATTTACTCTTTCAATTTATATTCCATCTATTTGTATTTGTGTTTGACTTTCCCTTCTACTGTTACCAAATAGCATTATTTTAGTTTTACTGAGTTTAAGGATAGTCTGTTTTTGTCTACCCATCTTTTTAATTTGTTTTTCTTCTGTTATTTGTATTAGCTTTTGTGTATTCTCTCCTGAACAAAAGCGCTGTTGTATAATTTGCGAATAATAATAACTTTAGAATACTTTTTAACTTTACTAATGTCATTTATATAAAGCGAATAATTTAAATGGTGTAAAAGAGAAAACAAAACTATAACTTTTTTTCAGGAATCTGTCATTTTTGTTGCTTTCAATTGTTAGGACCAATACATAGAATCACAATACATCCACTTTTTTGTGACATTTGTTTCACCCGAGTGTGCACTCACCAGAAAGAAGTGTTCCCTCTGAGCAGGACTGTTCAGCAAGTGTTTGACAAAATCTACAAAGTCTAAACATGGCTCGTCATCATCATCCGTAGCAAATGCCTGCAAAATATTGTGAAACATAACAGTAGGAGAAAAAAAATGTATAAACGTTATTTTAACCTAATGTTCATATGCAGTACAGTAAATCCCTGCTATTTGCGGTAAAATGCGATGTTCCAAAACATCGAGTCTCATCAAAGCATCTTAATGCTGGAAAATGAATTTATTGACTTGATTCAGAGCTGCAGCACTATATTTACCAAGAGAAAATGAATCTCCAAATATGTAGAGATGCTAAAACTTAAATAGGCGGGGATCTACTGTACATAGGATTACAATAAGTACAGTATAGAGTGTAAATACCTTAATGAGGATGTTCAGTCTGTCCAGATGTTTCTGCATGGTGTGTAAGTTGGCTGTTTTTTTAAGCTGACATAACTCCAAGATAAGCTAAAGAAAATACAAAGGTAGGAATACTGTTCAAAAAACATTGTAGAGCATTCTATTCCTAAAAAGTACAACAATAAGCATACAGCGCTACCTTGGTTTATGGTATCAATACGTTCTAAAAAGTTTAGTTGAAAACCAAAACATATGAAAAACAAATGAATTTAATCAAAAACTGTAGATCCAATTTATCTGTTCAGACGCCACAAAATGTTAACACTAAACACTAAAAAAGAACAATTATAGTTTTAGACGCAGTAGAAAATGTGTATTGCATCAAAGTAAGCTAAAAATGTGAGGACTTGTGAGAGAAGATCTTATTGAGAGGGCGAGCGAGGAGAAGAAAGACGGACGTCATAATCGTGTTTTGCTAAAATGTCTTTCTTGAATTTAATAATTTTCCCCTCACTTTCTCTATCAAAGTGCTGACTTTGCTTTGCATGAGAAAAAAGCCCTTTTTACTTCATTAATTTAAGAATACAAATTGATCTCTGGAAACAATTCCCCAAAAATGTTTTAATATCTGAGGGGTCATATATTTGAGTTCTTGTGGGGGAAAAAGTCTACAGTAAGTCTCCTCCGACACGCAGCACCTGACGTTATTTGGTGCAAACTTAACCACACCATTGGCACAGCTAGAAACGTTGCAAAAACAGTAATATTTAAAAATTGGCTAGATATTGCTAGTCCAACTCATATTGACCGGTATACACAAGCTATGGAGATGTTATCAGTAGAAAAAAAATACATTTAGTTTAGATAATAATGAGTCATATCCTGGAATATGGGATTGGCAGCCACGCTTCCATTAGTCTACACCAGGGTGGCTGTGGCTAAAAATGTAGCTTACCACCACCTACGTGTGAATGTAGAGTGAGTGAATGATGGGTTCTCACAAAGTCAATAAAAAAGCGCTATTTAAATATAATCTATTATTATTAGCCATGATATAAATTTGTTTTAACTATTAAATGAACTTAAAATATGACTTTTTTATCCTTGTGGTAAATATTGGATACAATGTGTTGTCAAGCTTATGATATGCGATGCAAGTGTAAGCCACTGTGACACTATAGTTCATTTTTATTTATTTTTTTATTAATGGCTGTGATGGCAATGTAAATGAGTGATTATAACAATTATTTATTTTTTTGCATGTTTTTTTATGTTTTTAATCACTGTTATGTTGAAAATGTTATTAATATTGATACTGCTGTTGACAATATTATTTTTTTATTGTTTGTGTCATGTTTGTATGCCATGTCAATTGCTGTGTTGATTGCTATTCAAAGTGTTGCTGGTCTGGGAATGGTTTGGAAGTGTATTATTATGTATTAATAGTACATTAGTACTTGTTATTTTGTTGGACCGATTACAATATTAAAAAAACACAATACAACGATACTTGTAGGGCTGCAACGAATAATTGATCAGCGATGGCCGCGCCCGGGAATCAATTTTTGGTGATTTAACCCCCAATTCCAACCCTTGATGCTGAGTGCCAAGCAGGGAGGTAATGGCTCCTATTTTTAGCCTTTGGTATGACTCGGCCGGGGTTTGAACTCGCGACTCACGACCTACCGATCTCTGGGCGGACACTCTGACCACTAAGCAGGTTATGAGGCATTATTCATAGTAAAACACAAACTTTCAGCTCACCGGTTCGGAATGTCCATAGCTGCATTAGCTCATTACTTCTCTGTGATCGAGGCACTACTAAAAGTAATTCCTCGGCGTTATGTCTTTCAATAACTATGTTACTAACACTTGTTTAATGTTAAGGTCGTAAAATCTGTCAAAAAAATACAAAAATAAAGACATGCCCGTACTGGGGCTCCAACCAAGGGTAAGGGTAAGCATCATAAACCCTGTGCGATCCATTCTAACAAGGTCTTGAGTTAAGTAGTTTGGTGAAAATATACTGCTGCGATTCACAATAAATTTCGGAGTATTTTTCACGATAGGTGCCCTTTTTTCTGGCCAGAGCACCTGCCACCTAAAATACATGTGTACATCACAGCCACAGACGTACTTGCGCAGTATATTAACACAAGATTGGCACACCAATACGTGGGATTATTTGGGAACATACTCTGCGGAACGTCTTGTAAGTACATTCATTTTGATCAATTATTATACAACTCTTGCATGTTAAAACGTAGTTAATACCATATATGGCAATAACAGGACCCACTGGTGACGGTGGCAGAGAAGAGGACTGTGAAAAAACTAGTGAGCATCCTGGATGCCAGTCACCCTCTGCATACAGTTATTAGCCAGAGGAGCCTGTTCAGTGCTAGACTGCTTCATCCCAAGTGCAGGACTACTAGACTAAAAAACTCATTTGTCCCACACGCCATTAGACTGTACAACTCCTCTCTGGGGATGTTTGTGGGGGGTACTCGGATGACAGGGGATGCAAAACAATGACAGTGCAATACTTTTTCATAATATGGTCATATCATTAGCCAGAGGAGCCTGTTCAGTGCTAGACTGCTTCATCCCAAGTGCAGGACTAATAGACTAAAAAACTCCTTTGTCCCACACGCCATTAGACTGTACAACTCCTCTCTGGGGATGTTTGTGGGGGGTACTCGGATGACAGGGGATGCAAAACAATCACAGTGCAATACTTTTTCATAATATGTTCACTACTGCCTAGTTCCTCTTGTTATATTCTTATTTTACTGTCAAATTGTTATTCCCGTTGATGCTTTTTATTTGTATTGTTGTTGTAATATTTTTCTATTTTGTTTCCATTTATACCCCCATTATTTACTTTTTAAAGGCCTACTGAAATTAGATTTTCTTATTTAAACGGGGATAGCAGGTCCATTCTATATGTCATACTTGATCATTTTGCGATATTGCCATATTTTTGCTGAAAGGATTTAGTACAGAACATAGACAATAAAGTTCGCAACTTTTGGTGCTGATAAAAAAGCCTTGTCTTTACCGGAAGTCGCAGACGATGACGTCACAAGGGTGAGGGCTCCTCACGTCCTCACATTGTTTTTAATGGGAGCGTCCAGCAGCAAGAGCTATTCGGACCGAGAAAACGACAATTTCCCCATTAATTTGAGCGAGGATGAAAGATTTGTGGATGATGATATTGATAGCGAAGGACTAGAAAAAAAAAAAATGAAGTAAAAAAGAAAAGGCAATTGCATTGGGACGGATTCAGATGTTTTTAGACACATTTACTAGGATAATTCTGGAAAATCCCTTATCTTTCTATTGTTTTGCTAGTGTTTTAGTGAGATTAAAGGGAATAGCGGTAGAAAATGGATGGATAAATAGTACCTGATAGTCGGAAGGGTGTGTCCACGGGTGTCTTGAGGCCAGTGTCTGAGGGAAGACGACGGCCGATACAAGGACGGCGCAAACTCCACAGATCTCCGGTAAGAGGCGACTTTTTAACACAATTTTCTCACCGAAACCTGCCGGTTTACAAGTGGTCGGAAACCATGTTCGCTTGACCGCTCTGATCCATAGTAAAGCTTCACCTCCGGGAATTTTAAACAAGGAAACGCCGTGTGTTTGTGTGGCTAAAGGCTAAAGCTTCCCAACTCCATTTTTCTACTTTGACTTCTCCATTTTTAATTGAACAAATTGCAAAAGATTCAGCTACACAGATGTCCAGAATACTGTGTAATTGCGCGATGAAAAGAGACGACTTTTAGCCGAAAATGGTGCTGCGCTAATATTTCCTGACAGTCCGTGACGTCACGCGCACGCGTCTTCATTCCGCGACGTTTTGAACAAGAAACTCCGCGGGAAATTTAGAATTGCAATTTAGTAAACTAAACCGGACGTTTTGGCATGTGTTGCAATGTAAATATTTTGTCATTGTTGTATAAACTATCAGACTGCATGGTCAGTATTAGTGGGTTTCAGTAGGCCTTTAAATTGATCTCAACTTTGTACACTGCTGCTGGAATTTTATTTTACTGAAGGAACTCTCATGATAAAATAATCAATAAGGTACTATCTATCTATTTATCCATCTAATTCTCATTAAAAATAGGGCATTGCAAACCCAAGGTAGTAGTGTACCTACATTAACTGTAACTACATTTTCATTCCATAAGTGGCCTTCTTACCCGCACTTGCAGGCCCAGGATGAGTTGGGTCCTCTGAGAGTTAGTGAGCAGATCTGGGACAATGTCTGTCACCATGGAAACGAAATCCTCCAGCAACCCATAATCAGCCACAACTCGATTCTGGATGGTCTGCCAGATTGCTGCAGACACAAGCTGAATTGGTGACACCAGGAGGCGCAAAGCGGAAACAGGAAGCTGCACACCTATTGAATCATGGTTGTTCGTTAAAAAAAGTGCAAATTTCACATAAAAAAATACAGAAAGTGTAACGTACCTGTATTCATTGTTATTTGCAAATGAGATGCAGGCGTTTAAGTCCGGTCACAAAATCAACTTCAACGTCTTCGATTTTTACCGATTTAAAAAAAGTATCAAACACTTGGATGCCGCCACTGGCTAATGTATGAAGAAAGGTGACAAAATAGCAATGAAACGTGCCACTAAACACACAATGTTTCCCACAAGCGAAAGTTCAAGACAGCGGAGACGCCATCTGAAGGCAGCCGTTAACGTTATGTCCGACGGCTATTTATGTCCGACTTCACGGCATATTGAAAAATGATTCCGTCTCTCACAAATCATTTTCAGTGCATTGCGGACAAAGTACGTCACTCATAAAAGTTACTTTTAACATTTTTTGCTATCATCCTATTTTAGTAAACATTAGCAAAATAGTGTGATCAACGTTGTAAATGTCGTTTTGACGTTTGTGGTCGAACGAGAGAGCAAAGGAAGCTGCATTTGCGCATGTGTGGGTTATAAAAAAACGGTCTTCTCTAGTTTACGAACTTTACGTCATTGTAAAATATATTTTTAGGTTTAAATGTAGCCCTTATGAATGTGACTTTGACTCAAATAAATACAGTAAGTATTTACACTGTGACCGTGTACCGTACTTGTTTCCCAGGTGTGTAAATTTTGACAGGGAAGCAATGTCCTGGAGGACCACTTACCGGAAATGACGATTACAAAATTTACCGCGTTTTTTAATTCCAAAGGTTGGCAACTGAACTCATCATTTTGTGTTCCGGGCACACAAGCATTTTGACGTACATCTCAATAAGAAAGCACGTATGCACCCAAATATATTGATGGAATATCGCTGTCAACATTTATTATTCTAGAATTTAGTCTATTATGACATATGACGCACTTTTTGTACAGCTTTATTGTACATTAAAATGTCTGGTTACATATGTTGTAAGCACAATATCAATGGCGCGCAATTTGCAAAATGCGCAACCGCATTTTGCAAATTTAATGTCAAATCAAATCAAATATTTATTTGATTCATCACTATACAGCAGTGGTTCAATCAATCAATCAATGTTTACTTATATAGCCCTAAATCACTAGTGTCTCAAAGGGCTGCACAAATCACAACACAAACCACTACCACATCCTCGGTAGGCCCACATAAGGGCAAGGAAAACTCCCACCCAGTGGGACGTCGGTGACAATGATGACTATGAGAACCTTGGAGAGGACGAAAGCAATGGATGTCGAGCGGGTCTAACATGATACTGTGAAAGTTAAATCCATATTGGATCCAACACAGTCGCGAGAGTCCAGTCCAAAGCGGATCCAACACAGCAGCGAGAGTCCCGTTCACAGCGGAGCCAGCAGGAAACCATCCCAAGCGGAGGCGGATCAGCAGCGCAGGGATGTCCCCAGCCGATACACGGGCAAGCAGTACATGGCCACCGGATCGGACCGGACACCCTCCACAAGGGAGAGTGGGACATAGGAGAAAAAGAAAACAAACGGTAGATCAACTGGTCTAAAAAGGGAGTCTATAGGGACAGCGTGGCGCAGTGGAAGAGTGGCCGTGCGCAACCCGAGGGTCCCTGGTTCAAATCCCACCTAGTACCAACCTCGTCACGTCCGTTGTGTCCTGAGCAAGACACTTCACCCTTGCTCCTGACGGGTGCTGGTTGGCGCCTTGCATGGCAGCTCCCTCCATCAGTGTGTGAATGTGTGTGTGAATGGGTAAATGTGGAAGTAGTGTCAAAGCGCTTTGAGTACCTTGAAGGTAGAAAAGCGCTATACAAGTACAACCCATTTATCATTATTTATTTATTTAAAGGCTAGAGTGTACAAATGAGTTTTAAGGTGAGACTTAAATGCTTCTACTGAGGTGGCATCTCGAACTGTTACCGGGAGGGCATTCCAGAGTACTGGAGCCCGAAATGAAAACGCTCTATAGCCCGCAGACTTTTTTTGGGCTTTGGGAATCACTAATAAGCTGGAGTCCTTTGAACGCAGATTTCTTGCCGGGACATATGGTACAATACAATCGGCAAGATAGGATGGAGCTAGACCGTGTAGTATTTTATACGTAAGTAGTAAAACCTTAAAGTCACATCTTAAGTGCACAGGAAGCCAGTGCAGGTGAGCCAGTAAAAGCGTAATGTGATCAAACTTTCTTGTTCTTGTCAAAAGTCTAGCAGCCGCATTTTGTACCAACTGTAATCTTTTAATGCTAGACATGGGGAGTCCCAAAAATAATACGTTACAGTAGTCGAGGCGAGCCGTAACAAACGCATGGATAATGATCTCGGCGTCTTTAGTGGACAGAATGGAGCGAATTTTAGAGATATTACGGAGATGAAAGAAGGCCGTTTTAGCAACGCTTTTAATGTGTGACTCAAAGGACAGAGTTGGGTCGAAGATAACACCCAGATTCTTTACCGTGTCGCCTTGTTTAATTGTTTGGTTGTCAAATGTTAGAGTTGTATTATTAAATAGAGGTCGGTGTCTAGCAGGACCGATAATCAGCATTTCCGTTTTTTTGGCGTTGAGTTGCAAAAAGTTAGCGGACATCCATTGTTTAATTTCATTAAGACACGCCTCCAGCTGACTACAATCCGGCGTGTTGGTCAGCTTTAGGGGCATGTAGAGTTGGGTGTCATCAGCATAACAGTGAAAGCTAACACCGTATTTGCGTATGATGTCACCTAGCGGCAGCATGTAGATGCTGAAGAGTGCAGGGCCAAGGACCGAACCCTGGGGAACTCCACACGTTACCTTAACGTAGTCCGAGGTAACATTGTTATGGGAGACGCACTGCATCCTATCAGTAAGATAAGAGTTAAACCAAGACAGGGCTGAGTCTGACATACCAATTCGTGTTTTGATACGTTCCAATAAAATATTATGATCGACGGTATCGAAAGCAGCGCTAAGATCGAGGAGCAGCAACATAGATGACGCATCAGATCATTAGTCATTTTTGCGAGGGCTGTCTCCGTGGAGTGATTTGCCCTGAAACCGGATTGAAAGGTTTCACATAGATTGTTAGACGCTAAGTGTTCATTTAACTGCTCCGCAACAATTTTTTTGAGGATTTTTGAAATAAAGGGAAGGTGAGACACCGGTCGGTAGTTTACCATGAGGTCAGGATCGAGGGTATGGTCTTTTAAGAAGAGGATGAATAACCGCTTTTTTGAATGCTAGGGGAACAGCGCCCGAGGAAAGTGATACGTTTATAATATTTAGCACTGATGGACCTAATAATACAAAGAGCTCCTTGATCAGTTTCCCAGGAAGAGGGTCAAGTATACATGTTGTTTTATTCCATTTACACGTTGTAACAATTCCTCTAATGTTATTTCCTCAAAGTGAGAGAAACTTTTTTGGAGGGCAGTATCCGCCGTAGATACAATCGTATCAGTGTTAATAGAACCCCGTTGTAGCTGGGACGCATTGTCTTTAATCTTCTTTCTAATGACTTCAATTTTCTTACTAAAGAATTGCATAAAGTCATCAGCTGAGTGGGTTGTGCTACTGGAAGGGGTCCCTTGTTGGGTTAGCGATGCTACCGTACTAAACAAAAATTTAGGATACTTTTTATTACGGTGGATGAGATTTGAGTAATATTTAGCTTTAGCTAAGGTAAGCATGTGTTTATAAGTTATCAAACCATCACCCCATGCTCGATGGTGCACCTCAAGTTTAGTCGTGCGCCATTTGCGTTCCAGCTTTCTACATAATTTCTGAGCTCTAGTTTCTTCTGTAAACCACGGGGTACGCTTTTTTGGAGCCTTTTTTAACTTTAGCGGTGCTATACTATCAATGGTTTCGCGCAGGGCGTGGTTAAAGTTGTTAGTGAGGTTATCAATAGAGCCCACATATTCTCAAATGGGGGTACCTGAAGGTATGCCCCGGGGTACGTGAGATTTTTCAAAAATATTCTAAAAATAGCAAAAATCCTTTATTAATATACTTATTGAATAATACTTAACAGAATATAAGTTCATAAACTGTGAAAAGAAATGCAACAATGCAACATTCAGTGTTGACAGCTAGATTTTTTCGTGCACATGTTCCATAAATATTGATGTTAAAGATTTTTTTATTTTTTTCTGAAGTAATGTTTATAATTAAGTTCATGAATCCAGATGGATCTCTATTACAATCCCCAAAGTGGGCACTTTAAGTTGATGATTACTTCTATTCGTAGATTTTTTTTTATAAATATATAATTGAATCACTTGTTTATTTTTCAACAAGTTTTCAGTTATTTTTATAAATTTTTTTCCAAATAGTTCAAGAAAGACCACTACAAATGAGCAATTTTTTGCACTGTTGTACAATTTAATACATCAGAACTGATGACATAATGCTGTATTTTACTTCTTTATCTCTTTCAACCAAAAATGCTTTGCTCTGATTAGGGGGTACTTGAAATAAAAAACATTTCCCAGGGGGTACATCACTGAAAAAAGGTTGAGAACCATTTTTATACAGTGTACATCCACGACTAAACTACTACCAAGTGTGGATTCAGTCTGGTTGCCCTATTTCAAGTTCCAGGTAACCCTACATTATTATATTTTATAAATAGTAAACCAAGTTGTGGTAGTAGTTTAGTAGTGGATGTACACTGTATAGTGATGAATCCAATAAACATTTGATTTGATATTAAATTTGCAAAATGCAGTTGCGCATTTCGCAAATTGCGCACCATTGGTATTGTGCTTACAACACCTACACCCAATTCAAACTCCATTAAAAGAGTAACAATTTCACCATTTTATAATGGTTAGCTACACCCAATTCAAACTCCATTGAAAGAATAACAATTTCACCATTTTATAATGGTTAGCTACACCCAATTCAAACTCCATTGAAAGAATAACAATTTCACCATTTAAAAATGTCTTTATTTGTGGTGGCAATGGCAACATGTTGCACATTTTTTTATGAAATTAAAAAGATGGTTATAATTGGCATTACATGAAACCCCGTAGAGGAAAAGTAGGCCTAAACAAGTCGATTCTGTAAGAGTAAGGTAAGAGTGCTTGCTGAACATTACAATTATATACAACAGTCGGACAACTCTATTGAATCTGTTGAGTGGAAATCAGTACGATCAAAATAAATACCTCAGCACATCCCAGCAATATCTAATTGTTCCAAACAGTAAAATGGTTTCTCTGGCAAATAACAAAATACAACTAAAGGAATCGGAGGTCTAGACAAAGCCAAATGTAACATTTGACAAATCACTGTCAAATCTGCCAATATTTTGATGTTGCATTTCATGTCCTTAATAACCGATTCAACAACGCAACACAAAAAGACCCAGAAATAAGCCATAATCAAAGGTGATTGCATTTTATTATTGGTATTATTCTAACAGGCTTCTTTGAGTAATTTAGAAAGATGGCGTGTAAAAAATTACCTTTTACACAGCAATGGATACTGCTAAAACTAGAAAAACAATGTTGATTTTGTTCGCATCAAAGTTTGGAGGGTGTAGAATCACCCTCCCAAAACAATGTACAGAAAAGCAATGGGCCATTGTAAGAAGTCAATACCACCACAACTGTTTGGAAATTATACAGGGCTAAATGAAATGCAATTTTACATTTAACCAGAAATACACTAAAATGTCTAATCTGCAGCAAAGTGTTTTTAATATGTAGAAAACATTTTCCATGTTTATTTCTTCTTTCTTTATACAAAGTAATAAAAAAAAAATGTAATGCAAGATGCGTCAAACAGATATCCACCAAGCATGGACCAGCTTCTACAGTTGTTCTGATGCTGGATCTGCTTTTACTTGCTGTCTGTCTCAGCCACCTTACTGGAAGGGAGTGATGGAGATATCACAGGTGTCCAAAGCGTCTCCTCCTCCCGGCCAGTCCCCTTCTTCTGCCAATACGCTTCTCTTTGGCACTTAAGCAGGCAGACTCAGTTTCTTTCCTTTGAGAACTGCAACAAGAGGCAGATAGGTTTATGTGTAACACAAAATGGAGACATTAATTATATATTGGGTGGGATGCAACCAAATCCATGCAGTGGTGCCAGTACAACACCTTGTGGTGAAAATTGACAACAGTAATAACTTCCTTACACATACGCCACAATCTTCTGGAATTTTTGGTGGTGGGTCAGGGCATTGGGAAGGACGTGACCGCATGCGTCATGCGTGCCCGCCGACTCATGTGAACCCCACGTTGCAGAGGGGGCGAGGGCCCGTTCAACATTGCTCGCAGCTTTAATTTTAACTTGCTTCTGTCTCTGAAGTAAGTTTTCTTTTCTTTACGTTCATTTCTTGGTTATCGTGCCAGCCTAAGACGCTGACTCGGAAGGTTTCTAAACTATGAAAAGTATTCAGACCCCTTTAAAAATTTCACTCTTTGTTTCATTGCAGCCATTTTCTAAAATCAAACATTTATTTCTCATAAATGTATGTATGTACATTCAACAACCCATCTTAACAGAAAAAGAACAGAAATGTAGATTTTTTTGTACATAAGTATGTATATAAGTATTTAGACCTTTGCTCAATAGTTTGATGCACCTTCGGCAGTAATTACAACCTGAGTCTTTTTGAATATGATGCTACAAGCTTGGCACACCTATCTTTTGGCAGTTTATCTATTCTCGTTTGCAGCTACTCTCACGCTTTATCGGGTTGAAGGGAAAGCATTGGTTTTCATCCAGGATGTCTCTACATTGCTGCATTCATCGGTCCATCTATTCTGACGAGTCTCCCAGTTTGTGCGCTCAAAAAACACCCCCACAGCATAATGCTACCACCACCATGGTTTACTGTATTGGTATTGGTCTGGTGATGAGCAGTGCCTGGTTTCCTCCAAACATGATGCCTCGCATTCATGCCAGAAACCAAACATGATGCCTAGCATTCATGCCAAAGAGTTCAATCTTTTGTCTTATCAGACCAGATAATTTTGTTTCTCATGGTCAAGAGTATTTCAGGTGCATTTTGGCAAACTTTTTTTTTTTAACCAAGAAATGGCTTCCGTCTGGCCACTTTACCATACTGGCCTGATTAGTGGATTGCTGCTGAGATGGTTGTCCTCTCTCCACAGAGGAATGCTGGAGCTATGACAGAGTGACCATCGGGTTCTTGGTCACCTACCAGACTAGACTAAGAATGGGCGAAACTGGCCAAAGATAGACACAGGTCCGGTGGCTATGGACGAAGTGCTGGCTGTCCAGAGTCGGGAGTAGGGACGGACTGCTCGCCTGTGCATCGGTTGGGGACATCTCTGCGCTGCTGACCCGTCTCCGCTTGGGATGGTCTCCTGCTGGCTCCACTATGGACGGGACTCCCACTATTATATTGGATCCACTATGGACTGGACTCTCACTGTTATGTTGGATCCACTTTGGACTGGACTTTTACAATATCATGTTAGACCCGCTCGACATTCATTGCTTTCGGTCTCCCCTAGAGAGGGGGGTTGCCCACATATGTGGTTCTCTCCAAGGTTTCTCATAGTCATTGTCACCGACGTCCCACTGGGGTGAGTTTTTCCTTGCCCTTATGTGGGCCCTGTACCTCGGATGTCATTGTGGCTTGTGCAGCCCTTTGAGACACTTGTGATTTAGGGCTACACAAACAAACATTGATTGATTGAGTGATAGGTATTCAAAAATACTTGAGGCTTACATTTCTGCCAAAGGTGCATTAACAAAATAATGAACAAAATACTTATTTACATGTGAATTTTTATTTTTAATACATTTGAGAAAATGTTTTAAAAAACATTCACATTCGCACTATGGGATATTGTATTTCGACAACAATATTGGATTTATTCCATTTTGGGATAAGGCTGTAACATAACAAAATGTGCCAAAGTGAAGCACTGTAGCTTCCCCGTCAGGAAAAACCCAAATCCAAACTAACCCATTTCTCTTCTTTTTCAAAAAACCCTGTCACTGTGAGAAAAAGTCTCATGTGGAGCCCAATTTCCAGAAACTAGAGGTAGATAACTATAGCTAGCTGCTGCCACATTGAGGTTGAATGACAGCCAAAGCAAAACATGGAAACAAAAATGCTCGAAAAGTCAAAAGTGCAATGGTTTTGATAGGTGAGCACTCAGACCAGCTGGTATCGATTAGCTTAGCATGTGCCAACTGTTGCCATTTGATGGATTTATGACGATTAATAACGTAGCATTCACTCTCTCCCCATTGTCTGAACATGCATTGGGACTCACCTTTTGTTACATACAAGTAGAAGAAGTCGCAGTAAAGGATGGTCTGCACCACCCCTGCAACAATGGCAATCATGTCGAAGAATCCCTCAAAGTAGAACCTCCATATCCAGTTGATCAGGTAGAGTGCTCTGTACAGGCCCAAGAAGAACAGGTAGTGTGTGGTGATGGTCTCAGCCTCGCCCGTCTTGCTGATCATGAAGAGCTGTGGCAGGATGGCCACAGACTCCAAGTAAATGGAGAAAGTCCACAGGATCTGCAGGCAGGACAAAGTGTTGAAGTCAGAACAGATCCTTTTACACCAGGAGTCTCAAACATGCGGCCCGCGAGACGTTATTATGCAGTAGAGCCGCCACATTGATTGTGTGGTATAAAAGCGTGCGCGATGACATGTAGTGGAGCAATAGTTTATTTGGAGGTGCGCGGACCCCTGGAGGTACTCGAAGGTATGCCGAGGGACAAGTGAGATTTAATAAAAACATTCTAGAAAATAGCATTAATTCAAAAATCCTTTAAACAATATATATAAATTTGTTGAATTATACTTCAATGAAGGATGAATGTAAGTTCATAAACTGTGGAAAAATAATACAACAATCCAACATTCAGTGTTGACAGCTAGACTTTTTGTGGAAATTTCCCATAAATATTCATGTTAAAGATTTATTTTTTTTGTGAAGAAATGTTTAGAATTAAGTTGATGAATCCAGATGGATCTCTAATACAATCCCCAAAGAGGGCAATTTACGTTGATGATTACTTCTATGTGTATACATCTTTATTTATAATTGAATCACTTGTTTATTTTTCAAAAAGTTTTTTTTAGTTATTTTCATATGTTTTTTTTCTAAATAGTTCAAGAAAGACAACTACAAATGAGCAATATCTTGCACTGTTATACAATTTAATACATCAGAAACTGATGACATGGTGCTGTAATTTACTTCTTTATCTCTTGTTTCCAACCAAAAACGCTTTGCTCTGAATTAAAAAAATGTTCACAGGGGGAACACCACTGAAAAAAGGTTGAGAGGCACTGGTGTAGAGGACGTTAAAGGCAGTGCAGTCACGGCAGCCCTTAATAATGTCGGCCGGGTAAAAATTGGGAAAAATTCGGGAGAATGGTTGCGCCGGTAGATTGTCGGGAGGTGCACTGAAATTCCGGAGTCTCCCGGAAAAATCGTGAGGATTGGCAAGTCTGTTGCTAGGGCGGGAAAACCATTCATAGAAGGTGAATTCATTAAAAAGTGCATGTTAGACTTTTTTAAGAAATCTTTTCTTGAGGCCCAGCCTCACCCAGTTTCTGCATCCAGTGGCCCCCAGGTAAATTGAGTTTGAGACCCCTGATTTACACTGTTCATGCTGAGATTTATTTACCTTTTTTACAGATTGCTTTACTGTATAAGGCAAGGCAAGTTTATTTATAGAGCACAATTCATACACAAGGCAATTAATTCAAAGTTCCTGACAGAAAATTACAATATCATTTTACTTTTAATAATGACACACAATTTAGGGACTAAGTCGTTCTGCCAATATTTAGTAATTTTGTCAAAATCCATTAATGCACATATACCAAAAATGACTATAGCAGTAATAACCTGTTGCTTTGTCTTCTGTTCATTGCTTTCCACCACATTTATGCACACAAACTGTATGAAAGTGTCACTTTAGAGCAGTGCTTCACAATTAGTTTCTGTTACGCCCCCCACATGAAGAAAAAATGTTGTGCCTTTTCCACATGCCGCCGCTACTCTAAATAGTATCATTTGTCTATAAAATTGTTATAAGTAAACCTTTGCATAACATTGTATCTTTATCATTGAAGAAATCAAAGGAAGATATGAAGATCAACTTACAAAACACAATTTTAACATCGTGTTAGTCTGTAACAAAAAAGATTTCAAGTGCATCATGCAGTGTTTTCATGCATATTTGAACATGTTATCGTAATGTAATGAAGCTTGCATCGTTAGCTTTAGCTACTATGCTAACAAGTGTCTGAGTTAGTATTATTAACTTACAAATGGCATTCCTATGTATTATTTCATTTTCACAAATTCCTCAGTAAATTCACCCAAACGTTACTGTGGAGTTACTGAGTATTTAGCTGACTGGAGAGCTAGCTTCCGCAGCTAGTGGGTCCATGACGAGGACTTCTGTTTTGTATGATCAACTGTTTTGCTGCAGTCTTCTAAGCACCATTTGGAAACAATTAAGGTGTGTAAGTAAACATTTGATACATATTTCTGTGTAAATAACTCATTTCACAATGTACAGTATATATCTGTGACTTATGGTGCGGTGTGAATACATGGAAATATATTAATTTCTTCTCAAATTTAGTGGGTGCGGCTTATATAATGGTGCGCTCTATAGTCCAGAAAATACGGTAAATCCTTACTTTAACTATAAACATTTGTTGACCACCTTAAACCCTTTGATACTAAAAAATATAATTTAGTAAACACAATAAATAATACATTTAATTTGATAAGCAACATTAACTCAACAGCACAATATATAAAACACATTAAAATACAAAACAAAAATTAATAAAACTATTTGTGATAATTTTATGTTCATCAAAATGAGGAAGTCAGGATTAATTGCTACAATAATCAAGTCTTCCAGTGCAAATCTTTTCGAAGCGGGGTTTGAAGCAGGATAATGATAAAGCAACTTCCCCAGGGTTACACGCGCCCGTTGGGAATTGCACCGCAACCCCCTAGGGGACCCGGCTCACTAGTTGAAAACTGCTTTAGACTCAGCCTATATCTTAGTTCTGAGTTTTGCTTTTCTTTTGAAGTTTTGCAACATTGAATCATTTTCAACATAACAAAAGAGTGTCAAGGAAAAGTCATCAGTATTAGGTTTTTTTGAGTGCCTTGAAAAACTTCCTCTACTACAGTAAAAAAGGTTTTATGATGGCAATTATTTGAATATAGAACAGACTACTGCCATTTCCATTATTTCCAACAGGAAAAATGTTATCTAAATCTCTAGTTTGCTCCACGAAAAAGTAAAGTTTATTTAACAGCAGATCACAACAGAAATAATTAAAGTACACATTTTATGTAGAACAAACCTATACATTGTTTTTTTTTGTTTAAACAAACTAAATAGTCTTATCTTATTAATATTATTTACATGGCAGCATGCCATTTCTAAATATAAAATGTATAATCTCCTCTCACATTAATTAAATGACACGTCTAGTTTGACTTTGTGAACACATTTTAAGTTGATCTATACATTCTATTATAAATGTTTTTGAAATGCAACCATAGTGGAGCAACTGCAATGCAGTCAACTATGCAGCATGCGTGCAGGTAACAAGCGAACTTTGTATTGGACCTTAGTTAAAATGACTTTATATGACAATACATTTGTATTAATCCACTAATGTTATTGTGAAACTACTATCACATCAGAATAACGATAAGAGATGATGCTTAGGTAAAGGCTGAACATCTAACCTCCAAGGGAGAGAAGTCGTGGTTAACCAGAAAAGCAAGGCCGCCCACAGGAACGACGAGAAACTCCACCCGGAATGTGTCGTGGTTTCCATCATAAGTTGCTTTGAACTTCATGTAGATCAGGTACACGGTGGCATATGCGCATCCAATGTAGACCACCTGAAAGACACAGCCAACCTGTTAAACAAACATGCACCCCTCCCACTGGGAGCAGCCAGGCAGAGTGGTCCATAAGAATTATAGTAATCTTTTAGTCAACAAGGGAGTGATATGTCTGCAACGTAGTGTATGCTCAGTGCATGGAGGAAAACCGAGGACATATGGCCCAGGATGAGCCAAGCGTTTCACCTTCATGGTTGTGTTGTAGAGGGAGATGAAGGATGTGAGCAAGTCCAAGTAGCGAGTTGTGAAGACCAAAGCAAATAAGACCTGACTCTTTCCAGAAATTCCTGAGAAGAGACAGCAAACATTTGGTTACATGCAAAGACTGAACCGTAACCTTTTTCATTATTAAGTTGGCAGCGGTGTGTCAAACTGAGAAGTGTCTAATATTTGTCAGTCTTGTATACCCAAAAAACAAAAAGTACACAAAAGTCACACTTAAATAAAAGTAAAGATACCCTCCAAAAAAATTACTTGAGTAAGTTTTGTTTTTTACAGGCGACCTGTGAGGAATTTTGTCTTTTCTGACATATACATATATATATATATATATATATATATATATATATATATATATATATATATATATATATATATAAAATACATATGTGTTGTTGCAATGTTGGATAGTCATGTTAAACAATGCCAAAGAATCAAATCATAAGGTTCATGCATTTTAACGTGAGCTTGCGTGTAGTGTTGGATGCCCCTGTTTGCGGGTTTTGCTGTCTGACTACGTTGTCATGTCCCAGCGAGGTGGATGTACTTGGACATTAAGTAAAGTGCTCAGCCCGGGGGGGAGGAGCTGCAGTATGAGACCCTACCCCTGTACTTCAGGCTGTCAGGAAACACAAAAAAGGTAAAATATATTTTTGTATATAATCTTGGCTTGCGCATAGTACAAGAGACGTGCGACATTCAGTGACATAAATGCTGCTAAAACCAGCTTTTTTTATGGCTATTCTAATACTGTTTGGTGAGTGTGAATGTACACTTAAATGTTGTAACCGGGGGAATCTATATAATGGTAATGAAGTTTATTATCAACCACGTATGAAAAAAAAAAATAGAGACAGCTTTGAAATATAGATTTAAACTGTGAACATTTTCAAAAAACATAATTTCATACTTTTGGAGAGGGTGATGATAAATGGTTTCATTTGCAATCAGGGAATGCCTTCAGAATCGATCGCCTAGCACAGACTCAAAAAGTATATATATTATAAATATGACTGTAGAGCAGAATTTACACAAAATTTACAACAAAGCATATCCAATACATATGATCTAACCCACAAGGAAGTGTTATATATGTAGATTAAAATTATCATCCATCATCCATGTTCTACCGCTTGTCCTTTTCGGGGTCGTAAATCCCATACATTTATTTTAAACATGCATACAGTTACAATATAGTAATGGTACATAACATAATTCCGGTTTCTCATTACAACATGTCCAAAAAGAAAAAAAAAAACACTGGCTTAAATCCATCCATCCATCCATTTCCTACCGCTTATTCCCTTTGGGGTCACGGGGGCGCTGGTGCCTATCTCAGCTACAATCGGGCGGGAGGCGGGGTACGGAGTTAAATCCATTCCCATAAGTTAACTCCAAATGCAATTTTTTTAATTTGCTATTTTTTTAAGTGTTGTGCGTGCATACGAATGTTTTAAGATGAATGTATTCAGTTTGTCCCTAAAGTGTTGTGTCAGGCGGCGATGACCAAGAAGAACACGGAGTTGTAATATAATTACAACACTTTAATGTACATATTTATATACATATTTATAAAATATTTATATATTTATATACTATGTAATTACATGCTCAATTCACAGACAGAGTCCCATTGCTTTTATGAGCGGTCGAGCGAGTCAAAAGCCGGAAAGAAAATAAATAAATAAAAAATGTTTTTTTATTTTTTTTTTATTTGTGGCAGCTGTAATTCTTTCGTGACGGGCCGCAACAAATAAATGAATGTGTGGGAAACCCTTGGTTTATTTTTTTTACATACGTAGCTACAAAGATACAAAAAATTGCTATTGTGACATTTAGTGGACACATTTAGAACAGCAGTTTCTTTCATTCCAAAATTTCGGCTCATTTTTTATACTTGGCAAACTCATCCCGCGGGCCAGATAAAAGCTGTTCCTTGGGCCTTATGTCTGACAACCCTGTGTTAGAGTAACAGAGTATCGACGTCATTATAATGTGGAGGTGTCTCTAATGACCGTTTGTAGCGGATATTTTAGAATCAGTAGGTTCAAGACAGTCTGAATTTTCTCTTCTCTTGCAATAACAGTGGTGTACCATCAGGGCCAGCAAGGCCTTCTCTGCTGGCCTAATGTAATCAGAAATCATGATCAGAATTAAAAGATTAAAAAAAAAATTATTTACTTTCGCTTAATATCTAAAAATTTTCATATTCTTTTCATGTCATATTATGCATGTTCCCGTGCTGTTGTTTTTAGTTTTAGTTTGTATCCACTCATATTTCAGCTAGCTAATGTTGCCATGCAGTACGAAATCGGCCAGGCGCCTTCAGAATCAACAATGCAGGCGTCCCTGCACTGTGAGTGAACTGGGACATACAGACGATAGACAGTTGCGATAGCCAATCAGATCACGAGTTGTTGTCAGTAAGGCCTTCTAGTTGGCCTCACGTTGAACGTGACATTTACACGTCCTGTGATTGGATATTCAACGGGACCGTTAGCAGATGAATTTGAGAACACATGGAGTTGAGAGACAGTTGCGATAGCCAATCAGATCACAAGTTGTTGACAGTAGCTGTTCTGTTACAACTGAAAGTTGTAAACTCTCGTAAAGTGTGTCATGCTTGTCATTTAATTAGCATTAATAGGCTTCACGGTGGCAGAGGGGTTAGTCCGTCTGCTTCACAATACGAAGGTCTTGAGTAGTCAGGGTTCAATCATGGGCTCCGGATCTTTCTGTGTGGAGTTTGCATGTACTCCACGTGACTGCGTGGGTTCCCTACGGGTAATCCGGCTTCCTCCCACTTCCAAAGACATGCACCTGGAGATAGGTTGATTGGCAACACTAAATTGGCCGTAGTGTGTGAATGTGAATGTTGTCTGTCTATCTGTGTTGGCCCTGCGATGAGATGGCGACTTGTCCAGCGTGTACCTCGCCAATCCGCCCGATTGTAGCTGAGATAGGCACGAGTGCCCCCCGTGACCCCAAAGGGAATAAGCGGTAGGAAATGGATGGATGGATGGATACAAAAGGGACAAGCGGTAGGAAATGGATGGACATGTGTATGTCGCCTTCATGTGGTCAGTGCAGTTAAAATATTGTTGATAAGTGTGTACTTTCTTGACAGGAAGTTCCATAAGCCAAGCAGATACAGTGGCCTAGTGGTTAGAGTGTCCACCCTGAGATCGGTAGGTCGTGAGTTCAAATCCCGGCAGAGTCATACCAAAGACTATAAAAATGGGACCCATTACCTCCCTGCTTTGCACTCAGCATTAAGGGTTGGAATTGGGGGTTAAATCACCATAAATGATTCCCAGCCACGGCACCGCTGCTGCCCACTGCTCCCCTCACCTCCCAGGGGGTGATCAAGGGTGATGGGTCAAATGCAGAGAATAATTTCGCCACATCTAGTATGTGTGTTACAATCATCCATCCATCCATCCATCCATTTTCTACCGCTTATTCCCTTTCGGGGTCGCGGGGGGCGCTGGCGCCTATCTCAGCTACAATCGGGCGGAAGGCGGGGTACACCCTGGACAAGTCGCCACCTCATCGCAGAGCCAACACAGATTGTTACAATCATTGGTACTTTAAATTAACAGTATGTTACAATCATTGGTACTTTAAATTAACAGTATGTTTTAATTGCTGATGCGTTATAATTTATTTTTAAATGCGCCAGAAAGTAACCCGTTTTGTATACTGTTGATGCCTTTCAATACCCAGCTTTGCGTAAATGTGTTCCTGTGTAGTATTTCTCCAGCAATGATCATGTGACATCAATGATGGTCTTTGGAAAGGTAATCATTGAAGTCAAAGATCACTGAAGGCCTAGGTGGGAAACGCACGGCCCGCCACTGCAAAAAACACATGCCTAACCTTAGACCACAGGAAATATGAGTATTTAAAACAAAATTACAGATTAATTAATATTTTAAAACCATTCATCATGCATATCTGTCAATATACATGCTTCGGAGTGCTGCCACGTCATAAGAGTCAGTTACCATGAAACAAAGCTAATTATCACGAAACAAAGTTTATCACCATAAAAACAAAGTTAAAATTAAGTTACTTGTTAAAAAGAAAAAAAAAAGTCCAAACATGACGCCTCAAAGCACGCACACACACACGCACTTGTCCAAAGAGTAACAATTTAAGGGGTTTGGTCGCAACAACGACCAAAGCTACTTTGCAACAATAAAAAAACAAACCATTTCGTTTGATTGTTGATTCGTTGTGATTTGATATATTATATAACTTATATACTGAGACACGCCACTCATTTCTGACAAGGCACACCTGTAACAGAACATGTTATAGCAGGCGAGCTAGCAGTCGCCGACGAGCAGCTGTCGAAATGCTGAGCAACAACATGAGCAACACGCTAATAAACACGACAGCGAGTGAGGTCAACAACACTCCTGCAGCGAAGATGTTCAAAAGCACGAACTTACCCGCACACGACCTGGTTTTCCATATTTTTAGCAGCAGGATGATGATGGCTGCTAAGTGGGAGAGATCGCCGGTTAGCCTGAAAATATTCATGTTGCGGGGAGCTGCAGCAAAAATAAGACGAACTCAGACAATCCCTTCAGGTATGTAATATCTCCTCTAATAGGAAATGGGGGTTTTTAGTTTTGGGAAGGCAAAAAATAGAGGAATTGAGTCGCTGTAGGTCGCTGCGATGCGGGGGAAAATGGCGAGTGATTCGCGACGTGGCTGGGGGAGGCGGCCAAGAAGGAAACAGCGAATAGGAGATCGGAAACGCTTTTGGGTCCGACCAATCAAAGAAGAGGTCTGCTCAACCGGAATTGTGACGCGAAAAGCGTTGCGTTCAGGTCATGAGGAAAATAGGACATATTTTTTTCAGATGGATAAAGTAACACGTAATATTATGTTGTTTCACACCTCGAATGGCATTTTAACAACGTAAGAGGTTGGACATCTCGCAATACATTTTGGACCACTACAAAACAGTAAACAATGGATTGGTTTTAAAATCTCAACAATAAATAAAGACAAGTTACACTAGATAACTTAAAGAGGTCCAAAGTGCGGCCCGGGGCATTCCAGTTAGCAGTTCGTTTTCTATTAGTCCTCTGCACATTTGAACACTTTAGATAGGCCTATATTACGAGATATTACACTATTGTGCTTTGTCAACTACATCAAAGAAGTTAAGGAAGGGTTGTTTTGATCAGAGATCTTAGCATGTATTGTATAAGTGTGGCAAACAATATAAATATGTATTTGTGTGTATATATATATATATATATATATATATATATCCATTTTCTACCGCTTATTCCCTTTTGGGGTCGCGGGGGGCGCTGGCGCCTATTTCAGCTACAGTCGGGCAGAAGGCGGGGTACACCCTGGACAAGTCACTACCTCATCGCAGGGCCAACACAGATAGACAGACAACATTCACACTCACATTCACACACTATACATACAACCATTTTCTACCGCTTGTCCCTTTTGGGGCCGCGGGGGGTGCTGGAGCCTATCTCAGCTGCATTCGGGCGGAAGGCGGGATACATACAGTACAGGTGCTGGTCATATTATTAGAATATCATGAAAAAGTTGATTTATTTCATTAATTCCATTTTGAAAGTCAAACTTGTAGAATGTATACATTCATTCCAAACAGACTGATACATTTCAAGTGTTTTTTGCCAAAAAGGAGATGATTATAGCTGACAACCAATGAAAACCCTAAATTCAACATCTCAGAAAATTAGAATATGGTGAAAAGGTCAGATATTGAAGACACCTGGTGCCACACTCTAATTAGCTAACTAACTCAAAACACCTGGAAAAGCCTTTAAATGGTCTCTCGTTTTGATTCTGTATGACACACAATTATGGGGAAGACTGCTGACTTGACAACTGTCCAAAAGATGACCATTGATACTTTACAGAAGGAGGGCAAGACACAAAAGGTCATTGCCTAAGAAGTTGGATGTCCCCAGAGCTCTGTGTCCAAGCACATTAATAGAGAGGCGAAGGGAAGACAAAGATGTGGTAGAAAAAAGTGTACAAGCAAGAGGGATAACCGCGCCCTGGAGAGGATTGTCAAACAAAACAGATTCAAAAATGTGGGGGAGATCCACAAAGAGTGGACTGCAGCTGGAGTCAGTGCTTCAAGGACCACCTTGCACCGACGTATGCAAGATATGGGCTTCAGCTGTCGCATTCCTTGTGTAAAGCCACTCTTGAATAAGAGACAACGTCAAAAGCGTCTCGCCTGGGCTCAAGACAAAAAGGACTGGACTGCTGCTGAGTGGTCCAAAGTTATGTTTTCAGATGAAAGTACATTTTGTATCTCTTTTGGAAATCAAGGTCCCAGAGTCTGGAGGAAGACAGGAGAGGCACAGAATCCACGTTGCCTGAAGTCCAGTGTCAAATTTCCACAATCGGTAATGGTCTGGGGTGCCATGTCATCTGCTGGTGTTGGTCCACTGTGTTTCCTGAGGTCTAGGGTCAATGCAGCAGTCTACCAGGAAGTTTTAGAACACTTTATGCTGCCTGCCGCGGACCAATTTTATGGAGGTGAAGATTTCATTTTCCAACATGATTTGGCACCTGCACACTGCCAAATCTACCAGTACCTGGTTTAAGGACCATGGTATCCCTGTTCTTGATTGGCCTGCAAACTCACCTGACCTTAACCCCATAGAAAACCTATGGGGTATTGTGAAGCGGAAGATGCGAGATGCCAGACCCAACAATGCTGAAGAGCTGAAGGCCACTATTAAAGCAACCTGGGCTCTCATAACACCTGAGGAGTGCAACAGACTGGTCGACTCCATGCCACGCCGTATTGCTGCAGCAATTCAGGCAAAAGGAGCTGCAACTAAGTATTGATTGCCGTACATGCTGAAACTTTCCATGTTCATACTTTTCAGTTGGCCCACATTTCTAAAAGATATTTTTTGGTACTAGTCGTAACTAATATTGTAATTTTCTGAGATACTGAATTTGGGATTTTCAGTATTTGTCAGTACTAATCATCAACATTTAAATAAATAAACATTTCAAATATATCACTATGTGTGTAATGAATTGATATAATATGTAAGTTTCATGTTCTGAATATAATTACTGAAATAAATCAACTTTTTCATGATATTGTAATAATATGAACAGCACCTGTATATAGCAGTGGTTCTTAACCTGGGTTCGATCGAACTGTAGGGGTTCGGTGAGTCGGCCTCAGGGGTTCGGCGGAGCCTCTCCCACAGAGGTAAACACACATCCGACATATCGAGTAAATAAAAACTTCTCCCTATCGGCGTATTATGGATACAATGTTCCCTTGTTTTGATTGATCAATTGAAACTTTTACCAGTAGATTGCAAAGGAAGAGAATACATTTTATGAAACAGTACAGTTTACACAGTACAGTACATATTCCGTACAATTGACCACTAAATGGTAACACCCGAATAAGTTTTTCAACTTGTTTAAGTCGGGGTCCACGTTAATCAATTAATGTTAAAGTGTGTAATATGTTGTGAGTTCATGCACTGTGTTGGTTTGAACAAGGTGATGGTCATGCACGGTTTATTTTGTGCACCAGTAAAAAAACATATGACTTTTTCTTGAATTTGAAAAAAAAAAAAAAAAACATTTTATTTTTCACTAAAGAAGGGTTCAGTGAATGCACATGTGAAACTGGTGGGGTTTGGTACCTCCAACAAGGTTAAGAACCACTGGTGTACAGTATATATATATAAAACCTCATATATTATGCTTATGACGCAATTATTTAATTGTTCTTCCTCAGTGAGTAGCACCAATGGCTGAGAAATTTGCAAAAGAGGAAGTATCCTTTCATCCATCCATTTTCTACCGCTTATCCCTTTCACAGGGCCGGGGGGGTCGCTGTAGCCTATCTCAGCTGCATTCGGGCAGAAGGTGGGGTACACCCTGGACAAGTCGCCACTTCATCGCAGGGCCAACACAGATAGACAGACAAGTATAAACATAACCAAATAAGTGGACTTATTTTGGCTTTAATAGATTGGATGGGGGAAAAGCGGTCTGTAAGTTGCAGTCGTCTCATGCATATACGTGGTTCTCAATCTTTTTTCAGTGATGTACCCTCTGTGAACATTTTTTTTATAATTCAATTACCCCATAATCAGAGCAAAGAATTTTTGGTTGGAAAAAAAGAGACAAAGAAAAAAAATACAGCACTATGTCATCAGTTTTTGATTTATTAAATTGTATAGCAGTGCAAAATATTGCTCATTTGTAGTGGTCTTTCCTGAACTATTTGGAAAAAAAGATATAAAAATAACTAAAAACTTGTTGAAAAATAAAGAAGTGATTCAATTGTAAATAAAGATTTCTACACATAGAAGTAATCATCAACTTAAAGTGGGATTGTAATAGAGATCCATCTGGATTCATGAAATAAATTCTAAACATTTCTTCACAAAAAAAGAAATCTTTAACATCAATATTTATGGAAAATGTGCACAAAAATGTAGCAGTGAACAATGAATATTGCATTGTTGCATTTCTTTTCACAGTTTATGAACTTACATTCATATTTTGTTGAAGTATTATTCAATAAATATATTTATAAAGGATTTTTGAATTGTTGCTATATTTAGAATAATTTTAAATAATCTCACGTACCCCTTGGCATACCTTCAAGTACCCCCATTTGAGAACCACTGATATAATGAACTGTATATGCCTATATGCCATAGTTTGCTAAAAGCAATATGTTTTAGACTTACACAAACTTTATTGATCCACAAAGGACATTTTTCCTTTTTTATTTATATAGTATTATCAATCACGGCAGTGTTGCTGTATCAAGATATTGTTATTGGTAACCATGTATCACATATCGCATCCAGAGATTCTCAGCCCAAATTGGTTTTAGCATCTTTAATCATACTTTGGATTTTTAGATACAACCCTTACTGGACAAAGTTATGAAACACCCTTGAGCTAGATAGTTGCAAAATGTAAAGAGCTTTTTATTTGGGAACTTAATGTACTCTTTTAACACAAATATTCACCATTTTTTGGCATGATTTAATGCAGCATTGTGCAGTGACAACAGACATTCACATAACGCTATAAAAAAGGAAAACATTTTCACATAAGTATTAAAAAAAGACACCTCAAAGACACTTAAGTCTTGGACCCCATATGTCCCCATTATGTGCTGAGGTGGTTCGGGCATCTGGTCAGGATGCCACCCGAACGCCTCCAGAGGGAGGTGTTTAGGGCACGTCCAACCGGTAGGAGGCCACGGGGAAGACCCAGGACACGTTGGGAAGACTACGTCTCCTGGCTGGCCTGGGAACGCCTCAGGATCCCCCGGGAAGAGCTAGACGAAGTGGCTGGGGAGAGGGAAGCCCAGACTTCCCTGCTTAGGCTGCTGCCCCCACGACCCGACCTCAGATAAGTGGAAGAAGATGGATGGATGGATGGATGGATGGATGGAAGATACTTTGATACTCGACTTGGCTCACATTATTATTCTAGACGCCAGAGTGATTGATTTATGTCTTTACATGTGTACACTATACAGTACAGAATAAATCACGTAAAAACATTAAAATAACGAATATTTGTTGATTCCAAATTGGCTTTACAAAATGTATACATACATTTTTAATTTCACATTTGATGCAGTGTAAGAAACCGCATACTTAAAGAACCACAACTTTCTGCAAACAGGCACACACACAACAATTTGACAATGTAAAACCTGAGCTCCTTCGAGATAAATAAACAATGAGTCAGTTCTTTCAATGGCTACCAACCCAGGGAGAGTTGATTTTGACAAAATTGCTGCTTTTGTTCATCATTGATGTGATGTTTCAGTTGTGACTGAGGCCTTCAGGACAAACACTGCATCATCCAGAACATAGTAATCCTCATACATATCCCCTTCACAGAGGTACGGCAAGCGGCTCACTGCCTCCACTTCAAAGCCCTCCATTTGGAAAAGGTCATGTGTCAGGATGGTGACTTGCTCCTCCCACGTCTTCCCGTGTATGATCAGGTGTTCTTTGGGACGCTGCCATGTCCCTCCTTTAGGGGAATAAACAGAGCGGGTAATTCAGTGGTATTCATTCAAATGTATCGAATGGAGCAACCCGACTGACCGATTTCCACCCAAGCCTGGAAAGGAAGAACAGTTGCCAGGATGAGTCGTCCCGTGTGCGGAACGAGTGATCGCCGGATGGCCCGCAAGAGAAGCAAAGGATCGTCGCAGCGGTCCAGCAGGTTTAGACAACTGATCACATCGAATTGAAGCCCACTCTGCTGCCACTCGTCTATACCCAGTAATCTGTGGACGATGGGCAAACGTAAAATACAGCGGCGCAAGAACTGATCAGCAATCTATAAAATAAGATGATTTATCAATGACTCAATTAGACAATTTTTATAAATACTATTTTAAATCCACTTTGAGGGGCTAATAAAAATGCTTAATTTATTTTACTTCATGTTTGCACAATGGTGTTATTGTGCACATGCCAAGATTAGATGAAAATAATACTTTATCCTAGCTTCTCTTTTCTGTTTCCTCAAACCAAGTAGTAATGTTGCAATGTTTTCCTCGTTCTTTGTCAGAGTTTAGCTGCTTATCCAATTTCATGCTGGCACATGTCGACAAGGCCATGTAAAATGTGGACAAATAAACATAAAAGTCTGTCAATCCGTGACATAGGGCTGGGCGATATGACTGAAAACTGCATCGCAATAAATGTTTTTTTATATTATGGAGAATAATTGTTATTTTTAAGACCTATGGAAAAAATGGACCATGACAAAAATACATTAAATGTTAAGACTTTTATTTCAAATGTAACCTTCCTTTGATTATAATTCCTCAGCCATCAAGGCAACAAGGGAAGAAATGATCAAAACAACCATGGAAAAAACTCACAATTGTAAAATAACAATAGAAACTTAACAATAACCTCTTTAAATGAAGGTGCACAAATAAAGAATACGTAAGAAATGCTAGAAGTATTACATCCATTCATCCATCCTTTTACTACTGCTTGTCCCATTTGGGGTTGCTGGAGCCTATCTCCGCTGCAAAATAGCGCAAAGTGTGAAAATATAAATTTGGAGAAACGGGAGCGTAGTAGCTATTTTGACTGGCTACCTCCTGTTCACGAAGTAGCTCTAACACAACAACTCTGAATCGGCTGGGTGTCAACTCAAATGCTGCTCTCCATCTCCATCAACTTATCTATTTAAGTCAGAGAAGAAATGTATATAAACACCACTTCCTGTTCAGCTCACGTACAGGCGGAAGTTGCAAACCTTCAAACTAAAGTACAGTTACAATTACTGCGTAACTTTTCCCTGATACCGCACATATTCCTTAAAATTAAATTACATCACAATAACACAATATGAATAATGCCTTTCGCAGCAAATGGTTCACTGCCAGGATGTTACATGATCTGTGTAACATTTAATTTGGTCTCTTATTCCTATTTTAGTATGGAAATTAATTTATGTTATGCAGTTATTTAAATGTCGGACTAAATTATTATTTTAAAGTAGCACACTTGTTACATGTTATTTATTTTCTTCATACAGTCCTGCACTTTAGTTCCTACCTGTAGTTTATGTACATCCGAATAAGGAACGAACGAGGGTTGAAAAGAAAAGATGAGTGTGGCAAAGGACTACAGTCCGTTAGACTGAGATGACTTTTTACTCAGTCATTCTTAGTTTCTTTTTTAACTCCATGCAGAGAATCAACAACGAGACAACAAGATGGTGCAACCAACAGTTAAGCGATTGGCTGTTAAGCATGTCTCTCCCATTGCTCACTGACCACTTACTGTTTTGTTAGCTTATTGACCACAAGTGCTTTTGTTCATGCAACCAACCATGCTTCATTCTTTGTGGTTTCTTTGACCAAAAAGTACATATATGATATCGTGATATATATCGATATCGTTTTATCGGCCCAGCCCTATTGTGACATCACATATAGCCCAGAAAAAGGAACATCTTTATAGGGCCCTCTTTTAAAGGGGAACAGCACTTTTATTGCAATTTTTACAATCATTATGAAAGACAAGACGACCGATGGATTAAAAAAAAATGCATTCTAAATATTATATAAAAAATTTAAATACATGTCTGCTTACAGTAGAGCCAATGGGAGGTCCTCTATTCCACCCATAAAATCAAATAAATAACCATTCAAAAAGCGCCAATAAAACTCCATTTACATTTTGTGACATGAACATTAACCAAGTATAAGTGATATTGCCATTATAAGCGCTAACGCAGACAAACTATAGAGGCACCGTGATCACGTCCTGTGTCCTTATGTTTACATCATCGAGTGTTCTACTGTTTCCTCACTTCCTTGCTCCCTGTAAATTTATTCTACATCATAAATCACGCATCTCACTGGGAAAGTAGATGGCTGAGGATATAATCAGACAAATTGGGACACTTTGACAAGCATTTAGGACCTGGAACTGGCGAGAACGACACAAAAAGAGATTGGTCCCCCTGCGCCCCATCCCATTTCCTTGCAAGGATTATGGGACATGTTTCATCTAAATGGGAATATATGAACATCCCAGCAGTCGGCATCCTAAGGACAGCAGATATTGTATAGTAAGTGATGTTTTAATATGTTTGTTGGTTCTCAAAGTCTGCAGTGAGAAGAAGTTACAGTAGTGATGAGGAATGAAAAAAAGCAAACGCTGTGATGCGTTTTTGAAATTAATGTGCCGCATATGCTTAAAATGATCAAAATGTGTAAATATTAAATTTCATTATAAATGTTACTACTTATATACTTAAATCATGTATACAAAACCCTAATGGAGGTGTTTGGATGGTTTTAGGGGCTTTATAGGCAGAATTGAATAGCTCCCAAGCGGACGTTTGATCACATTTATTTAATATTTGGAGGGCATAAAAAACAAAACATCCATTGTCATGTCTCTCATAATGAATGTGAATAATCGACAAAATTCCCCGCAAAAACAACATTTCCAGTTTAAGAAATCAAGTTTCAGTACCCTACCCATCCTTAAGTACAGCCAGTGGACAGGTTGGCAATATTTAAAGTTTGTACTCTATGAACTGAAGAAGTTAATTATACATAGGAATATATAGATTTACGGGAAAAGTTGTAATTATTTGAATGTGAACAATTGATATACTTAAGGTTTTCATGTTTTCTACATATGAATGTATAGATTTATGAGAAAAGTTGTAATTATTTGAATGTGTAACGTTGTAATAAAACTGAATGCTTTCATATTAGAACGGAAAATGCTTTTATTGCCATTAAGAACAACAAAATTGTGGAATACTGATGGCAGCTGTAATGTAAAAAACAGCTTGTGTAGAAAAAATATATTCATTTCAAATGGATTTTTTGGGCACATGTTTGTTTTGTTGTTGAAAGATACCCTTAATGTTTTTAATCATTTGAAAAATGTGCAAATGGTAAGAATTCAGATTAAAATAAAATTAGGGTTGGGGAAAATTTGGAACTCCTGAAAAAAACCCACTAATTTTTACGACGTGAACAGTTGTTATACTTAAGGTTTTCATATTGGAATGGTTTGAATGGGTTGAGCAATGTGGAGGTACTAAGAATAACAAGATAATTTTGGCCCTGATGGGATTTTCAATTGAATCCAAAGACTCAAAATAATCCATAAGTAAAACCGACCACATTCGGGGGCATAGTAAACATATGTCATTTAATGAATATGATTGCTACTGTCGCAAATAATAACAGCTACCACCTTATGATCAGAAGGACCTCAAATAAGACTACAAACCCCGTTTCCATATGAGTTGGGAAATTGTGTTAGATGTAAATATAAAAGGGAATACAATGATTTGCAAATCCTTTTCAACCCATATTCAATTGAATGCACTACAAAGACAATATATTTGATGTTCAAACTCATAAACTTTATTTTATTTTGAAAATAATAATTAACTTAGAATTTCATGGCTGCAACACGTGCCAAAGTAGTTGGGAAAGGACATGTTCACCACTTTGTTATATCACCTTTTCTTTTAATAACACTCAATAAACGTTTGGGAACTGAGGAAACTAATTGTTGAAGCTTTGAAAGCGGAATTCTTTCCCATTCTTGTTTTATGTAAAGCTTCAGTCGTTCAACAGTCCGGGGCCTCTGCTGTCGTATTTTACGCTTCATAATGTGCCACACATTTTCGATAGGGGACAGGTCTGGACTGCAGGCGGGCCAGGAAAGTACCCGCACTCTTTTTTTATGAAGCCACTCTGTTGTAACACTTGTTTTGCTGAAATAAGGAGGGGCGTCCATGATAACGTTGCTTGGATGACAACATATGTTGCTCCAAAACCTGTATGGACCTTTCAACATAATGGTGCCATCACAGATGTGTAAGTTACCCATGCCTTGGGCACTAATTCACCGCCATACCATCACAGATGCTGGCTTTTGAACTTTGCGCCTATAACAATCCGGATGGTTATTTTCCTTTTTTTTCTGGAAGACACCACGTCCTCTATTTCCAAATATAATTTGAAATGTGGACTTGTCAGACCACAGAACACCTTTCTATTTTGCATCAGTCCATCTTAGGTGAGCTCGGGCCCAGCCAAGCCGGCGACGATTCAGGATATTGTTGATTAATGGATTTGGCTTTGCATAGTAGAGTTTTAACTTGCACTTACAGATGTAGCGATCAACTGTAGTTACTGACAGGGGTTTTATGAAGTGTTCCTGAGCCCATGTGGTGATATCCTTTACACACTGATGTCGGTTTTTGGTGCAGTACCGCCTGAGGGATCAAAAGGCTGTAATATCATCGCTTACATGCAGTGATTTCTCCAGATTCTCTTAACCTTTTTGATGATTTTACTGACCGTAGATGGTAAAATCCCTAAATTCCTTGCAATAGCTCGTTGAGAAATGTTGTTCTAAAACTGTTCGACAATTTGCTTACAAAGTAGTTACCCTCACCCCATCCTTGTTTGTGAATTACTTAGCATTTCATGGAAGCTGCTTCTATACCCAATCATGGCACCCACCTGTTCCCAATTAACCTGCACACCTGTGGGATGTTCCATATAAGTGTTTGATGAGCATTCCTCAAGTTTATCAGTATTTATTGCCACCTTTCCCAACTTCTTTGTCACCTGTTGCTGGCATGAAATTCTAAAGTTAATGATTATTTGCAAAAAAAAAAAAAAAAATTTTTATCAGTTTGAACATCAAATATGTTGTCTTTGTAGCATATTCAACTGAATATGGGTTGAAAAGGATTTGCAAATCATTGTATTCCGTTTATATTTACATCTAACACAATTTCCCAACTCATATGGAAATGGGATTTGTAGAAAACATCCACAAAGTCAGGGAAATTGAAGTACAACAGCAGAAAAGAAGTGATAAGACAAGCAAACAGGTTGTATAACAAAATATCAATGTGCTCGCAGGCAAGAGGGGCCAGAAGAACACGCTATGAATGTTCTAATGTAAATAGGCACCCAGTGTTGGTGTTTGATGAAATTACTCACTAATCATTCAGACCTGTGCTTGCAAAAAATAATCAAACAGAAAGAAACATTTGAATTTCACCTGAAATTCCTCCTTTGAAGATGCCATTTCATTGGTGGCGAGATCTCAGTGGCATAGACCTCTTGGAAGTGGCCTCGCATCATTTCTGTAACGGCACCATCACCTGCACCAAGGTCCAGGAGTCTTGGGGCCTTCCAGTCGGGGTCTATGTTGAGAAGTCGCTGAAACTGCTCCACAGAAAACACAAACATGGAGCCGCGACCCAGAAACCTGGGCAAGAGTGCGGCATGTCAGTCAGACTGAACCCTACAGGTGAAACTAAGGCCCTGTTCACACGGGAACATTTTGGTTTTCTTTTTTTTTGCCGGGTTGAGAACGGATATACATCCACACAGTGTCAGCTCAACACTGAGTTATGTTCGGACCGGAACGCGTCACGATGTAATACAATCCCTCACCACAAGTAGCGCTGTAAGCAGACACAAACATGGACGTCGGAATAACTTCCTTCACAACCACTGATATCTCTACAGTGTAGATCAGACCTGGCCAAATTAAGGCGCAGGGTTAGCATGCGGCCAGTTAAAATTTTCAATCTGGCTCCCGGATATTCCCAAATAATTGTTTTAGATCTTTAAGATGGAAACTGAGCCTGCCATTATAATGTGCAGTGTTGTTTTCAAATTACCGTAAGTCTTGAAGTATACAAAATATTTAAATGGTTGGAATCTGCGCTTTTGCATGATGTACTAGTTACTATGATGATCTAAGTCACAGCAGCTCAAGACGAGGTTGTGTTTCCAGAGTGGCCAGCCTGAAATGTGGGTGTCAGGAAACGACGCGGAAGGAGATTTTTACAACAAAGTTCGAAAGCTTAGTGATATCAGATTGTAGGTGGGGTTTTTTTTTACCCTTTGCGTTCAGATTTTGCTGTTTGCTGCATTTTTGTTGCATTGTAAAATATGTCGATCGAGAGGGGATGTGACGTTTATATGTTGTCAATATTCAGTGTTTTATCGTTCATGGTTAATATTGTAAATCCCACATTCCTCATTTTAAATGTACATTCTGGGTGTCTCATCCAGTAAAAAAATAAATAAAAAAATTATGTTCTATTTTTAAAACGGTCTGTCATAACGTTTTTAGCGTTCAATCAGACATTATTGTGAGGTTTAGTATTGGTGTTCTTAAAAATAGATATACCGGCCCCCCAGACACATTTTTTTCTCTAAATTTGGCCCCGAGTAAAAATAATTGCCCAGACCTGATGTAGATTGTTAAAGAAAAACATCCTGAATAAGGATATATCTGTAAACGGTATATTGATAAACCGTGGTAAAATTCCAGATGGGTAGTAATACAATTTAATGTTTAATTATCGAAATTCTGTCATTTATTGATGCATTTTAGTCAACACTGCTTACTTCCTGGAACGCAAAGTCGCCGCATGCGCATCAGTGCTGTTTGCTTGAGAAAACATGGCGCAAAGCAATTACACCTCGGAGTAAACCGAGCCGAATACTTTGTTTCACTTTATTTGCCTCGCTTCACTTCGTAGTGTAGAATCTCGGCGTGCATTTAAGAGCGCAGTGCTTACAAATGTAGACGATATTGGGAAACAAACCTGTTTGTCCCAAACTAAAAGTATACCTGGGAGGAGAAAAATATTTGATGTTGCTTTCATTTTCTCCACCGTGTCCTCTCACCTGCAGTGACTGAGACTTAATGACGTGGGGAAACATGCTGGCACATAATATTATGTTGCTCCTGTGGTGCCCCACAAGGTTCAGTGGAAGAACCACTACTTTTTTTCCATTTATTTACTGCCACTGTGCTCAAGCCTAAGAAGGCATGACATTTTTTCCACCGCTATGTTGATGACAGCCTAACGGGTTTTCCTTTGAAGAAAAAACATGTCTCCACGGTGCAGCCACTTCTTGTTTACCTTGACAATATTGAAGCTTGGATGGATGGCCCCAAATGTATTTAAACTTAAATAAATTTTTTTTTAAAAAAAGGATGAAAATACCGTTTTTGGACCCAGTGGTATCTGAGTCTCCCCCCTTTTGACATAGGCCCCTTGGCTATTAAACATCCTGGATGAAAACCAACGCTTGTCACTCAAACTGATAAAGGTTGAAAGGTGCTGCAAAGAGGAATGAGTGAACCTGCCCAATGATAGGTGTGCCAAGCTTGTGGCATCGTATTAAGAAAGACTTGAGGCTGTAATTTCTGCCAAAGGTGCATCAAGAAAGGATTGCGCAAAGGCTGATTTTATTTTTATTTTTAATAAATTTGAAAATAAAAAAATAAAAACTTTTCCCATTGTCATAATGGGGTATTGTCTGTAGAATGTTGAGGACAAAATGTATTAAATTCTGGAATAATGGTGTAACATAAAATGTGGAAAAAGTGAAGTGTAGTCAGATGATGGAAAACAATGCAAGAGGACAAAGAGGAAAATTGCAAAAAGAAAAGTGATCACGGTGCACACACAAAGTAAGCTCGACCAAAGATGACGTAAAAGTCGCAAACAGATCGCATTGCTGATTAGACTGTTGTCACATTTTAAAAGATCAGATTCCAAAACGGAGGCGGTATAGTACCGAATATTATTCATTAGTATCGCGGCACTATTCTAATACCGGTATACCGTACAACCCTAGGGTCCAGTGTAAAAGGAGCCTTGACCACATTAAAGACCAATTTTACAACCCACTTTACTTACTAGCTTTTATTTGATTTATTGTTGTGCAGCTGGGAATGGCTTCAGCACTCCCTGCTACTTCGTAAGGGAAAAAGCGGTAGAATGGATGGATGGATTGGTTTTTAAGATCATTTTGTGTCCGATCTTTATATTCCTAAATATATATTGTACCTTTGTTTTCAATTATATCTGTAATTTTATTTCCTTGCTTTTAGGCTTACCTTTATTATACATATTTGTGGTGTACAGCTCTTTGTTTCTCAACGGTGGTTGCTTTTAAAAGGGCTCTACAAATAAAGTTGGTATGGTATGAAAAAGTAGTGGTTTGTTTGTTCACATGATAACGACAAATAGGCATTAACAGACTTTCATGCCACTTTCAGGCCACCCTGAACGCCGTCGATGTGTGGATGAAAGGCTGAATGTTTTACTGTTCCCACCAAAAAATGTTCCCGTGTGGCCAGACGGGCCTGTACTGTTGGACTCACCCATTGATGGAGGTACGTGAGACCACAGGCGAGAGAACAGTTGATACAAAGGAATGGTAGAGTTGAGTGAACAGCCAAGTAGACTTCTCCACGCTCTGCTTGAGGAAAGCCGTTGTGCCCAAGTCCAGATGGCTCTGAACAAACCGGGGTCGCACAGATTCACCCAGTAGATCAGGACTGCAGTGGTACCACTGGAGCAAAAGTAACAACAATCACATGAATGTTCAAGTTCATATTTAATGAAGTGCCATCACCATAGCAGATTAGCACTACCAAATTGTAAAACAGTGATTAATGAAACAATGGGGGTACGCCAAAAATCACTTTATTAAAGTACAGTGTTTTAGTTACCTTCACTACCGTTCAAAAGTTTGGGGTCACATTGAAATGTCCTTATTTTTGAAGGAAAAGCACTGTACTTTTCAATGAAGATAACTTTAAACTTGTCTTAACTTTAAAGAAATACACTATACATTGCTAATGTGGTAAATGACTATTCTAGCTGCAAATGTCTGTTTTTTTGTGCAATATCTACATAGGTGTATGGAGGCCCATTCCCAGCAACTATCACTCCAGTGTTCTAAAGGTACAATGTGTTTGCTCATTGGCTCAGAAAGCTAATTGATGATTAGAAAACCCTTGTGCAATCATGTTCACACATCTGAAAACAGTTTAGCTCGTTACAGAAGCTACAAAACTGACTTTCCTTTGAGCGGATTGAGTTTCTGGAGCATCACATTTGTGTGGTCAATTAAATGCTCAAAATGGCCAGAAAAGGAGAACTTTCATCTGAAACTCGACAGTCTATTCTTGTTCTTAGAAATGAAGGCTATTCCATGCGAGAAATTGCTAAGAAATTGAAGATTCCCTACAACGATGTGTACTACTCCCTTCAGAGGACAGCACAAACAGGCTCTAACCAGAGTAGAACAAGAAGTGGGAGGCCGCGTTGCACAACTGAGCAAGAAGATAAGTACATTAGAGTATCTAGTTTGAGAAACAGACATCTCACAGACAGGTCCCCAACTGGCATCTTCATTAAATAGTACCCGCAAAACACCAGTGTCAACATCTACAGTGAAGAGGCGGCTGTGGGACTCTGGGCTTCAGGGCAGAGTGGCAAAGAAAAAGCCATATCTGACACTGGCCAATAAAATAAAAAGATTAAGATGGGCAAAAGAACACAGACATTGGACAGAGGAAGACTGGAAAAAAGTGTTGTGGACGGCTGAATCCAAGTTTGAGGTGTTTGGATCACAAAGAAGAACGTTTGTGAGACGCAGAACAACTGAAAAGATGCTGGAAGAATGCCTGACACCATCTGTTAAGGATAGTGGAGGCAATGTGATGGTCTGGGGTTGCTTTGGTGCTGGTAAGGTGGGAGATTTATACAGGGTAAAAGGGATTCTGAATAAGGAAGGCTATCACTCCATTTTGCAACACCATGCCATACCCTGTGGACAGCGCTTGATTGGAGCCAATTTCATCCTACAACAGGACAATGACCCAAGACACACCTCCAAATTGTGCAAGAACTATTTAGAGAAGAAGCAGGCATCTGGTATTCTATCGGTAATGGAGTGGCCAGAGCAGTCACCAGATCTGAACCCCATTGAGCTGTTGTGGGAGCAGCTTGACCGTATGGTACGCAAGAAGTGCCCATCCAACCAATACAACTTGTGGGAGCTGCTTCTAGAAGCGTGGGGTGCAATTTCTCCACATTACCTCAACAAATTAACAGCTAGAATGCCAAAGGTCTGCAATGCTGTAATTGCTGCAAATGGAGGATTCTTTGACGAAAGCAAAGTTTGATGTAAAAAAAATCTCATTTCAAATACAAATCATTATTTCTAACCTTGTCAATGTCTTGACTCTATTTTCTATTCATTTCACAATGTATGGTGGTGAATAAGTGTGACTTTTCATGGAAAACACAAAATTGTTTGGGTGACCCCAAACTTTTGAACGGTAGTGTATATTTAAACACAGTGTTAATGTTCAAACTAAATGTAATGTTACAATGATCAAATACATTAAATATACCCGTTGAATAAAACCTCTGCGATGAGGCGGCGACTTGTCCAGGGGGTATACTAAAGTTAAAGTACCAATGATTGTCACACACATACTAGATGTGGCGAAATTATTCTCTGCATTTAACCCATCACCCTTGTTCACCCCCTGGGAGGTGAGGGGAGCAGTGGGCAGCAGCGGTTGTGCGCCCAGGAATCATTTTTGGTGATTCAACCTCCAATTCCAACCCTTAATGCTGAACCTGACTCTTGCCAGATCCTTGTAGTTCGCAGAGCTCCACACAAGGATCTGAGATAGAGGGGAATGCAAACTCCTTCAAGATTGCAAAAATAATGAACCAATCAGAGATGTGATGTAGCGCCAAAGCAACTGTTCGATTCAAACACCAATAGCGGCATGCAGCGAGGAGTCATATGCTGACATTGATTCTGCTATTGCAACTGTTTTGCGACATCAATCGAATATTCATTTTTTAAAAGATGAACAAAGAACGGTTTTGAAAGCATTTATTGGTGCAAGGATGTTTTGGCTCTTCTTCCGACCGGGTTTGGCAAGAGCTTGATTTATCAAATTGCTCCACTGATGGTGAAGGAAATGGGACGAGTGCAGAACACAGTCGTTATAATTGTCTCCCTGCTGATTGCTCTGGTAGAGGATCAGCTTCGTGAGGTTTGATTATTATGCATCCATCCATTTTTTTACCGTTTGTCCCTTTCGGGGTTGTGGGGAGTGCTGGAGCCTCTCAGTTGCATTCGGGCGGTAGGCAGTGTACACCCTGGACAAGTCGTCACCTCATCGCAGGACCAACACAGATAGACAGACAACATTCACACACTAGGGCCAATTTAGTGTTGCCAATTAACCTATCCCCAGGTGCATGTCTTTGGAGGTGGGAGGAAGCCGGAGTACCCAGAGGGAACCGACGCAGTCATGGGGAGAACATGCAAACTCCACACAGAAAGATCCAGAGCCCAGGATTGAACTCAGGACTACTCAGGACCTTTGTATTGAGAGGCATATGCACTAACCCCTGTGTCACTGTGCTTCCTGCTGAATTATTATATTATATCTTTTTTCTTTTTATTATATCCAATATGTCGACTGTTCTGTTTTGGATTTCCCAGCGTCGCTCTCATCAGCGTCACGGGTTGATTTTGATGTGAGTGTTTGAAGTAGCATGTCAATCAAGATAATGGACAAGTGGTTTGACCAATCACATACAATGATTTTTTTTTTACTTGGCCTTGCCTTCTGAAATACATCTACTATTGAGAAAACCCAGATCATTGTGTAGAGCTCAGCTAACTGCAAGGGTCTGGCGAGAGTCAGGTTAGGTGTACCCTGCCTTCCGCTCGAATGCAGCTGGGATAGGCTCCAGTCACCACCGCGATCCCAAGAGGGACACGCGGTAGAAAATGGATGGATAGAATAAAACCTCTGCCTTGTTTTTAATGAATACTTAGACCTAATATGCTACTGAATTTTAATGTTGGTCATTGAGGTGGTACTTAGAGCCACGTTTTTTCTGAAGCGAAACATTGTGGAAAAAGTTTGAGAACCTCTGTTCTAAAACATATATTCAAACTTGAGAAGGCAATTTCTCCAGGAACGGTGTACGAATGCTGTAAAGTCTAACTGAATAAAAATGTGGAATTCCAGGAAAAGTGACAATTATTTATTTAAAGTTAAAGGCCTACTGAAACCCACTACTACCGACCACGCAGTCTGATAGTTTATATATCAATGATGAAATCTTAACATTGCAACACATGCCAATACGGCCAGGTTAGTTTACTAAATTGTAATTTTAAATTTTGTGCCGAAAAATCCTGCTAAAACGTCTCGGTATGATGACGCGTGCGCGTGACGTCACGCACTGTAGAGGACATTTTGTGCCAGCATCGTTCCCAGCTATAAGTCGTCTGTTTTCATTGCATAATTCCACAGTATTCTGGACATCTGTGTTGCGTATTTGAGTTGCCAATGTGTGTCATTAAAGGCCTACTGAAATGAGATTTTCTTATTTAAACGGGGATAGCAGGTCCATTTTATGTGTCATACTTGATCATTTCGCGATATTGCCATATTTTTGCTGAAAAGATTTAGTAGAGAACATCGACGATAAAGTTTGCAACTTTTGGTGCTGATAAATAAGCCTTGCCTGTACCATAAGTAGCAGACGATATGCACGTGACGTCACGGGTTGTAGAGCTCCTCACATCTGAACATTGTTTACAATAATGGCCACCAGCAGCGAGAGCGAGACAGCGACGATGTCCTCATTAATTTGAGCAAAGATGAAGGATTTGTGGATGAGGAAAGTGAGAGTGAAAGACTAGAAAGAAAAAAAAGTCTATACACTGGGAGCGATTCAGATGTTATTAGACACATTTACTAGGATAATTCTGGAAAATCCCTTATCTGCTTATTGTGTTACTAGTGTTTTAGTGAGATTATATGGTCGTACCTGTACAACCTGAAGGTCGGCCCGCACATTTCTTCAGCACCAGTCGACGGGTGGTGGCGATACCCATCTTTGCCCTTCGCAACGGACCCTCTTTCGAAATGATCGCTGCATAATACACTGTACTTTGTGTGTGTGGTCCAATCCAACCGTGTTCGCTTGAACGCTATGTTCCATAGTAAAGCTTCACTGTCATCTTTAGGGAATGTAAACAATAAAACACTGGCTGTGTTTGTGTTACTAAAGGCGGCCACAATACACTGCTTCCCACCTACAGCTTTCTTCTTTGACGTCTCCATTATTCATTGACTAAATTGCAAAAGATTCAGCAACACAGATGTCCATAATACTGTGGAACTATGCGATGAAAAGAGACGACTTATAGCGGGGAACGGTGCTGGAACTAAATGTCCTCTACAATGCGTGACGTCACGCGCACGCGTCATTATACCGCGATGTTTAGCATTATACATATGCGCGCAATTTTAAATTATAATTTAGTAAACTAAACCGGCCGTATTGGCATGTGTTGCAATGTTAATATTTCATTATTGATATATAAACTATCAGACTGCGTGGTCGGTAGTGGGTTTCAGTAGGCCTTTAATAGCGTGTGAATTTATAATAATGTGTTTCCAGTGACTTTAAAAGTAGTGATCATTCAAAAGTTGTGCTGTCTTAGCATTTGTTTAGAACAAGGATGTCTTGCAATCCCTCATCAAAAACACCCACTGACAGGGCAAACTAATGTCAATCTTAATAATAATAGTAATAATAAGATTATAATTCATACCTGGTGAGTCTCCAGTGCAGTTCCCTCACCTTCGTTCAACATGTTCGCAAAGAGTGTGCGTGCCAGTGGACTCCGAGAGTGCCTGATGGTCCACATTCTCCTGATGGAGAGCAGAAAGGTGACGTAAGCCAACAGCCAGGCGCCAAAAAGCAGAGTCCTCAGCTGAAGATGACACATTGTGGACGCGATGTTTGCGTGTCAGGAAGAAGACGAGTCACTCGGCCGGAGCGAGCGGAGAATGAAGACGTGTCAAACAATGGCACTTGCTATAAAACCAACGCGCTGACAAAACAAGCAAGCGAACGAACAAACCTGAGGGTGTGGTGGACTTAAAAGGGCAGCGACTGTTTACTCGCCATCTTAGCAAGTCAAACCACCGCCGTGTGACAAGGAGACAATAGACAATGGAGAACACTTAAGTGACACCAAAACAAACACTTCCGCATACTTGGACTTCTCGTGTTACTCTTAAATGTGTCCGGTGTCAAGCCAAATCTGTGCGCAGCCGAAATAAGTGCTCAGGGGGAGTGTGCGCATGCGCGCACCTGCGCAGTCCATAGGCGCGCCGGGCAGTTTTTTGGCAGGGCGGCGTCATTGTCAAACCAACATGTGTGTAGCGAGAGAGAGACTGTCCACTATTTTTAAAAGCTTAACTCACCAAAATTAAAACTACTGATCTTATTTGTTTCATCCTCACCATATTTATTTTCCTAAGACAATATATATCACTGTAACTTTCGTATGATACTGTTTTTATTTTAGCTAACAATATCAGCAAATCCACAGGGGCAATTATTTGGCAAGCCGTCCCATACACACTGTATACAATAGGGTGGGCATATATTTCGCTCTTAAAGCGCTAAATATATGCCCCGACACGCATGGGCACTTATTTTGCAGCGAGCACTTATTTCGCTTGACACTGGGTTATTTCGATGGATTGTCTTTCCTGGGTTTCAACAATGACACCGTGACAAAACGACCGGTTGAGTTTATACAAAAAACTTCTATTTTGGTTTCATCTGACCACATGACATTCTCCCAATCCTCTGCTGTATCATCCATGTATCCATTTTGGTATAAACTCAACTCGTGTTTGGAGGAAGAACAATACTGAGTTGCATCCCAAGAACACCACACCTACTGTGAAGCATGGGGGTGGAAACATCATGCTTTGGGGCTGTTTTTCTGCTAAGGGGACAGGACGACTGATCCATGTTAAGGAAAGAATGAATGGGGCCATGTATCGTGAGATTTTGAACCACAACCTCCTTCCATCAGTGAGAGCTTTGAATGGTTGACCAAATACTTATTTTCCACCATAATTTACAAATAAATTCTTTAAAATTCCTACAATGTGAATTCCTAGATTTTTTTTCACATTCTGTCTCTCACAGTTGAAGTGTACCTATGATGAAAATTACAGACCTCTGTCATCATTTCAAGTGGGAGAACTTGCACAATCGGTGGCTGACTAAATACTTTTTTGCCCCACTGTGTGTATATATATATATATATATATACACACATTAGCCATATATATATATATATATATATATATATATATATATATATGTCTAATGTACTCTATTTGACGGACTATAGAGCACACCTGTCTGTTAGCCGAAACCCACTACATTTCAGGTAAAAACAAAAGATTTTGTAAATGTTTATTTGCATTTCTTAATTGTTACAAAACGGTGTCTGTAACACGGCAGTAAAACGCCTGATCAAACAAAACAGAAGTCATCGCCATGGACCCACTAGCTGCGGAAGCTAACTCCAAACAGCTCTCAGTAACTCCACGGTGACATTTTGGTGAATACACTGAGGAACCCGAAAGGGACAAGCGGTAGGAAATGGATGGATGGATGGATTTGTAAAAACTGAAACAATACAAAAAGAATGCTACTGTAAGTTATTAATACTAACGACCTCATAAAACGTGTTAGCATATTAGCTACTTCTAACAACTGTCACTTGATTATTACAATAGCAGGTACAGACTGAGACATCACACATGGGACAATTTAATAAGTATAATCAGTTTCATTGTAAATATTACAAATGTTGCTTGGACTGATAAATGAAGAATTTGTAAGAGTAGAACGCTATGGTTGGCAATGGAAGACTAAATAGCCGGAAAAAAAGGCACTACCGCTAAAATGAAAGGACGATAGCAACCGCAGTGCCAAACTCGTCCAAAAGATGGTGCCATAGCACAAACAATAAAACCCCTTCACATTGCTTGTTTTTAAAAAAATGTATTTTGAAAACTTTTTATCGCCTTCAGCGAAGAAAAATACATATATTAGCCGCACAGTTTTATAAGCCGCAGGGTGCACTGTTTAGAAAAAAAATTGCGTTTTGTAATCCCAAGCAGTAAATTTAGGCAAAAACATGTTGGAAGGAGAACATGTGGTGTCTCGCGGGCCGCAGTTTGTACCCCCTGCTTTGGACTATGATGAAAAAGGGATTAATACACAAGCGCGCCATGCCAATGCCGAGGTGTCTCAGGATGTACTTACCAGCTGTTGATACCACAAAAAGAGCGAGGCCCTCTGCACAGTAGACAAAGGCCCCCAGACTCTCTCTCAGCATCAGCAGCTGGCAGTAGGGGCCTCAGTGGAGAGGGTGGCAATGTGGACGTACGGTATAAGGAAGTTGGACAGTCACAGGGTATGGTCTTGTAAGGTATTGGGGAAAAACTGAGAAGCGGTTGAGGTTCAGTGCTGTAATTACCAAAATGCATTTTTTTCAATTCATCATAAAATCACACCTCTGCAGTAACTGTAAATTTCTGGAAAAGTTTCTATGAAAGCAATGCCATTATCAGTTCGTAATTTGCTGTGAATTTACAGTGACACATTTTACAGCAAACAGCTTTACGAGACATTCACGTATCAGAATCAGAATCACTTTAATAATCCCTGAGGGGAAATTAAGATTTTCAGCACAATCCTGTTCAAGAGCAGACAAACATTACAGGTAGACAGGGGTGGTCAAAACGTGGGTGCCTGGAGAGGGGGTCCAGACTCAGGCAAAGGAAGAAAAAAAGCCTCATAGCCATAGCACATAAACATGTGTGAGAGGGAAACATCAAAGACCAAAAAGGACATTAAACACATTAAAGCGCAGAGCTGATGCGAACAGCCGTTTCTACACTACACACAGCCACAAAAGTAAAACAACAAAAAAACGAACATATACACAGTAGTGGCCTCTGCGGTGTTCCACGCCATCATCTCCTGGGGTGGGGGACATGGCCAGAGACATGAGCAGACCTAACATAGCAACCAAGAGAGCCGACTCCACCTTCCACAGCCTTGTCTCTTCAACCGCATCTCCTCCAGTCTCTCCAAACGGACTCTGGTGTGGAAGAGACCCAGCAGCTGGTCTCCATGGCCAAAAGGCTCCCGGGAGGCAAATCCCGAAGTTCACAAATAAAGCACGGCAGAAGTGACGAAAGGGTTCCCATCCAAAAGGCAAAAACCCCCGCATGAAAACAAGAAGGAAACATCAGGAACACTAAAGGAGGACACAAGAGCACAGAGCTCCTGCCAACAGCAGCCACCACAGCGGCGCCATCTTGGGGAAAAAAATAAAAATAAAACTATAATAATAAAAATCAACAGAACCAACTTGGTTGGGTAAAGTAAAATCAGTCTCAGAATATGTAGTTAGAGCCTTTTATTAGCTGCAATAATTCAGTGTACGGTCTTCAATGCACTACATGCTCTCCTCTCCAGTCACCTAACACTTCATTGACAAGCGTGTGTGTCTCAGAGATTAGGTCAGCTGTTGCATGCAGGGAGCAGACTGCCATCTGCAGGCGCTGACATGCTTAAATGTCAGACAGAAACAGCAGCGATCCCAGTTCACAGTAAACCCTCAAACTCAACAGGGGCTTTTAAAGGTCTGCATACAACAGGGGTAAGCATCATAGACAACTTTCATTCCTACTTGTTATTCGCAGCAACACTAAGGCCGTGTCTTTAATGGAATACTTCCGTCAGGGACTTGAGTGATTCCAAATCACAATTGAAAGGGGGAGAATAGAGAAGCGGCGAATACTACAAACGTGCGCAGTACGACAGCACTAAACTGTCAAGTACACAATAAGCAGTTTACTGATTGAAATATTCCATTTAAGACACAGAAGTTTTTCATTCACTATTAACATAAACATCGTCAATTCAATGAGGAGACAATTTTAGTAGAAAAAAGAAAAGAAAAGCTGGTTGAACACGATCCTCGTTTGAACTCATCAGATCATATATCAGCAAATCATTTGAATCTAAAATTGTTGAAATGATTTCACAGCATCCCACTCTGCTTTTGGGAGAATACTGACAAAGCACGAGCAGCATTTTAGCGATGCTTTCAACCACCCACTAATTATTTACTATAATGAATTACTTTGCTCATGTCATTGTGATTATCTCAATAATACCCTGTATTGTCATGGGAAACTAGTCAAGGGGAAACACATAAATAAGAAAGATGTGCGTCAATATATTAATTGTGAATTATCTACCTGCATTACATCAGGTGTTTAAACGCTTTCCACCAAAAAGTGAAAAATTGAAGGAATTGTGGGTGACTCTTTTGGGTGAGGCTCTAATCCAGGGGTCCCCAAACTTTTTGACCTGGGGGCCGCATTGGGTTAAAACAATTTGGTCAGGGGCTGGGCTGTGTATATATATATATATATATATATATATATATGTATATATGTATATATATATATATATATATATGTATATATATATATATATATATATATATATATATATTCCATGCGCA
>NC_084618.1:44712840-44715340 GCF_033978795.1 Nerophis ophidion
CATTCACGCCAAAGAGTTCAATCTTTGTCTCATCAGACCAGAGAATTTAGTTTCTCATGGTCAGAGTCTTTCAACTTTTTACTAAGAAATGGCTTCCGTCTGGCCACTATATCATTCAGGCCTGATTGGTGGATTGCTGCAGAGATGATTGTCCTTTGGAAGGTTTTCCTCTCTCCACAGAGGAATCCTGTCACTCTGACAGATTGACCGTCAGGTTCTTGGTCACCTCTCTGACTAGACTAAGATCAATGCAGCAATGAACAGAGACATCCTGGATGAAAACCAACACCTCCCATTGTTTGAGAGGTGCTGCAAAGAAGAATGGGCCAAACTGCCCAAAGATAGGTGTGCCAAGGTTGTAGCATCATATTCAAAAAGACTTGAGGCTGTAATTTCTGCCAAAGGTGCATCAAAAAAGTATTGAGCAAGGGCTGTGAAAATTTAAGTATTTGTGATATTATTTTAAATACATTTGCAAAAAAACACACATTTGTGAACATTATCATTATTGGGGAATTGTTCATAGACATTTGAGGTCAAAAATTAATGTATTAAATTTGGAGTAAGGCTGTAACAAAATGTGGAAAAAGTGAAGCACTGTGAATACTTTCCAGATGTACTGTAAGCAGGATAAACTCTACTTGGCTCCAATGACTAGAGACACAATGTTTATTTTGTACCAAATAATTTACACATCTGAAGCACAACATGTCAATTTACACAATACTCCCAATAAGATTACAGGATATGTTATTTAATCATGGCTGAACAAAGAAATGTTGACAAAGTGTGGCATCCATTGTCTTACAAATACGTGCAGGTTCTTATTCTCAAGCTGTGTTGTTATATTTCTATGTAAAACGTTTCACTCTTGAAACTGAAAACCTCGCATAAAATGTTGTGATCTCTGCTCACGTTTCAAAAGTTTACCTTGTTGTACTCAGTGCCAGTGAACTGCTGGATGAAGGCACACAAGGCTTCAGTTTCAGCCTCAGACTCTTTGTTAGGTGTCAGCTTGGCTCTGTAGCTCTGCAAAGCATAATCCTTGGTTATTTTGACATTAAACAGAGAACACAGAGTTAAAGCTGGAGTACTTGAATCTTGTGTCATCAGGCAGAATTCCAAATGTAAATCTGGCCCCCCACTCTGTGCACCACACTGATAGTCCCTCCCACACAAAATTGCGCGTCCAAAGTCAGTCCAAGACTGACCCGCTATGTCTTCCATCTTGAATACGCCGGACCAATATTTATTTGAGTTTTGGCTCTTTTTTGTTTTTTTAGACGTACAGCGTCTTTCTTTTCTTCCTCTGATTTTCTCTTTTTGGGTTTTTAGCAGTATATGCTTTAACAGCAAGTAAAGGTATTGCCGTCTTTCCAGGTAAATGTTCGGCAGCCATGCTTTACTGAAACAAGTTTGCACCGTGCCACGCTCCACTATGTATCACATCAGCCAATGAGGAGGCTCCTTCGTGGCATCTGCTCAACCCTCCTTTTGCTAACTCAGAGGTGTCAAAGGTACAGCCCGCGGGCCTGAGGAGGTTTTATCCGGTCCGCCAGATGAGTTTGCTAAGTATAAATATGACCTGACATTTCAGAATGAAAGAAACTGCTGTTTTAAATGTGTCCACTAGATGTCCCAACAGCGATTCTTTGTAATCCCTTTGGATAGGGTGGAGCTATAAGCCCTGTTAAAAAAGATAGAGGAAACAGTCAATATTTGGACACTATGTACTTACGCATCGGCGTGGCGCAGTGGAAGAGTGGCCGTGCGCAACCCGAGGGTCCCTGGTTCAATTCCCACCTAGTACCAACCTCATCACGACCGTTGTGTCCTGAGCAAGACACTTCACCCTTGCTCCTGCATGGCAGCTCCCTCCATCAGTGTGTGAATGTGTGTGTGAATGGGTAAATGTGGAAGTAGTGTCAAAGCGCTTTGAGTACCTTGAAGGTAGAAAATTGCATTTTCTTGGCGCACAAATATGCTGATTAATATGGATCCTCTTCTAACTTCATGTATGATTAATAAAATGAGTCCAAACTCAAAAGTTTTGTTGTAGATGAGTTCAGGAAAATGTGTAAATACCATTAAAAACATCCTGTAATTTGATTTGGATTTTATTATTAATTTCGTTTTTTGATGGAATTAAAATTAACACCAATGGGGGAATTTTACCAATCATTATGATGAACATTTATCACATAATTTATTCAGAAAGTATGAATAAGGACAAATGAAAGTAGAATACTTTGAACAGCAACATGTAAATGTAAAAAAAAAACCTCCATTATGATTTGTCCATTTTCAGAATGTGCTTGGGATATTTTAAAACAAAGAAAACAATCTGACATTTGTCTTTATTCTTAAGTTATTATGCCATGATTTGATTATTTCAGCCCACTTGGAAAAAGATTTTCCTCAATGTGGCCCCTGAGCTGAAATGAGTTTGACACTTGCGCTCTAAATCCTGTGATTGGATCTGGAGAGGTTGACCACCAAG